>NW_008582471.1:647-31952 GCF_000691845.1 Merops nubicus | reverse complement strand
GCCACCGGAGGGTCTCCCAGCCTGCAGAGATGGGGTCCCGGGCAGGGCTGGGGAAAGTTACGGAGCTCCCCTTCGGCTGAAGCAGATCTTGTTTAAAGAAAGGGGCGCTAGGCGGATTTGCTTTAGCGGGCATTTCTGCAGCCCTAGGCTGCTTTAACCCCTTGGGACGGGAAATGCGGAGAAACTCGGCAAGGATTCACAGGGGAAGACACGAGTCCCGCAGGAGGTGAGCCGGCAGGAGCGAGAAAGCGGGGGGGGGGGTCTCCAGGGGACCCTGGTCTGGGAGACCCAAAGCAAAATACAGCCCTCCTACCAACCGCTCTGTCCTACCAGCTGCCCTTTCCCCCAGCCCTGCAGCAGAACCAACCCACCGT
The DNA here is from genome assembly GCF_000691845.1 of Merops nubicus. NCBI lineage: Eukaryota > Metazoa > Chordata > Aves > Coraciiformes > Meropidae > Merops > Merops nubicus. The sequence continues at coordinate 31,578 of NW_008582471.1, read as the reverse complement.
CCGTCCCTCTGGTCCGCAGCCAGCTGCGTGTGTTGCAGCACAGGAGGGGACCGAAGGAGACAGCGATGCTCCGTCCTGGCAGTGCTCCACAACGCCTTCTCAGCGACCTTGAACGATTTAAATGTGGACTTGTCTAAACGCAGAAACAAAAGATCGCTAATGGAAACAATAATAAAAATACACACTTAGCCTAAACAACGTTTGAAGATTCTTTAGACACTTAAATTGTTAAAAGCTGCCTCAAGTCAGATTTCACCCCCCACAAAAAATGGGAGGTTTTTTTTGATTTGCATTTTGATCGGGTTTTACAGAGTGTCCTGTTCCAGTTTTTATAGCAGAACATCAGCATTCATCTATATTTAACTTGTAAAGTAGAACAATTACCACATTACATGTTTAGAGCCCCCAGGACGTGCCTGAACACACGGGTGTCGTTTTTCTTCACTGTTACAAGATCTACAGATTACTGTGTGAGTTTTCTTTAGAAGTGTTTATTGTCTTATAGAAGTCTAATATTAACAAAAATAAGGTTCTGATGCCTATTTTTATTTCATAGCCTGAACAAAACCCCAGCCCAAATCACACACCCTGGACTTCATTCAAAGTGCTGCTTGAATATACACAGAGTGTCATTTGCAGCAGTGGGGAACTTTCCCCAATAGCTTTGTTCTCTGATGCACTGAACAACATGACCAAAAGGTCTCACCTCAGGACATCTCCTGTCTGAAAGGACTTGCCTTTTTAAAGGTTTCTTAAGGAAATCTTTAAACATAAGTTAACAATACCAAGTATTACCTCAGAAGTTATTTCCATATCTAGTTTTTAACCAAATTTAATGTTGGGAGGTGTTTGCTAGCCTACAGAAAGTTGCTAGAAATCTTTTGATTCCAAGAATTATTGACAGGAATTAATGAAAAAAAAAAATAGGATCAGCATAGAAAAGGATGCTGAACTTGTAGTGATGGCTGCTCTCCTCCAAAAACAGTTATCACAGAACAACAGGAGGTGCTGTGCTGCTGAAGGCACTTCTGGGTGGCTGAGGCAAACTCACCTGTGGAAGTTCCAGCTAGGATGCAAACCTGAAGATCTGACAGCCCTTCCTGAGAAATGGGTGATAGCTGGAGCCCAGCCAAGCAGGTTTTGCCTCCTTAAGCTTTGTGCACTTCTCCTAACTGCTATCAAGAGCAGATTGCACTCCAGAGCTGTCACTGTTTCCGTGATCAGGGAAGAGATCTGGCACTAGCCTCTGATGCTGCTTAGGATTTTCAACACACTCTGTGTTCTTCTGTTGAGAGATCCAACAGAAGGGTCTGGAATTTGATACAGAAAAGGAAAACACTTGGTCTGGGGATATGGACAGTCCACACCTACAGTGTGCAAGGGTTTAGTGCATTTGCTCCTCCAACTGTCTTAAACACCTCATTAAACTCCTACTAGACTGTCACATTTTAACCCCTAAAAAATGCTGTACAAGTGAATGAGCCTAATAATCCTGAACAGGCTTCCAAGAAAGAAATGGATTAGAGAGAAATAGGCTTAATTAAACAGATTTCATATAACGAATCGATGGGCATGTTTTCCTCAGCCATGCCTTTGTTTGTAAGGGCACAGAATGTACAACTAATTCTCATCCTCTGGCTAAAGATGCAGCCAAACCACTTAGATACTGCAACATCATGTGAACCCTGAAAATATACTTGTTTACAGAAACTTAATCTGCATCATCTTGCTGGAGCCCAAAGGAAAATAAAGAACAACCTATAGGGAAAAATGCTGTAAGAACACTACAGGTTAACCACACCTCACCCTGCATCCCTGGGCCTTGCACCACGTCTCCAGGCAAAAGGATTATTTATGCAAGAGACAAGCAAAACCACATGCTTTGGCTTGGTCAGTCTGCCAGTGCTGGCTTCGTGTGAACACTTTGTCTCATTGTTTGCTCTCTTCCTAATCCAGCTGTTTCCTAGAACCTTCTTCTGTGCCTCAGTCTGCAGTAAGGCTCAGCCTGGACTTCCCATGAGATCGCTTCAACAGGTTGCCACTCGGGCAAAACACTGTTCTTTGCTTTCAGCAGTGAAGCCCCAGGCAGCATATTAAAATCAGTAACATCCCATATTGCTCTCTAGGCCTTCAGACAGAGCCAGCACTGCAGGTTTGCTGCTTTCCTGGTTCTCCTCCAGTGGGTTTGTTGTCTCCTGTTGCAAGGAAACGGTGAACTAGCGTTAAACTTGCTGTAGGCCAGGCAAGGAAGCACTAACCACCCACAGCTAACAGTTTCTGCAACACTGTGCTGATTTTAGCTGTGGCTACAGGCAGGGCAGACAACCCCCAGAGCAGAGATGCTCCACTCTCTGCTGAGGGCAGCGTGTGCCATATGGTTGCTAAAGCATTCTCCTAGCAGGGAGCTTTGCATTTCGGGCTGAGTTGCTACAGTTCCCTCCGAGTCATAACTTTGAGGATTACTCATCCTAGCCATACAAAAGCAGAGAATGTGCCTCCTAATTTAGCTAGCTCCTGCAGCCTCTCTGAATCAGCATGCAGTCTCACCCCCACCAGGATTCTATTTCCAGCACTTGATTCACTCCCAGGAAGGTCTGAACTTACGTGCTCCGACAGTCCCGGGCTCAGGGAAGCACAGGAGAGGAGTGAGTTAAATTCAGCAGGCAGAGAGCTGTGCTGCACATCTCATGGGGGCAGCTGGGGCATGCAGGTTTGAAGCTCATGCCACAGACCCTGCTGGTCGTGGATCCTGCCTTGGACTGAAACAATGACATCTTACCAGCCCAGCTGAGGGCTGGAGGCATTTTTGCTCAGGATGCATCTGAACTGGTAACTGCAACTCCAGCTGATCTGTTCTGAATGTGCTATTTCTGGCAGACAGTGGGGGCTGAGAAGCATTGCCTCATCCAGCAAGGCTGGCAATATAAAGCACTAATGCAGCATTAACCCTTTCAAACCTTTTTGGATTTCTTAAAGCCCGTTACAGTTTTGCAGTGAGCTCCTTAGTGGACTCCATGAGCAGCTCTGGCACTTGGCTGATGGACCTTTTCCCTGGAACAGCCTCTGGCTGCTGTTCTGCCTCTGGCTGCTGTTCTGCCCACAAAGAAACCCAGCAGTAAGAGTGTAGAGCCCCCAGAACAGTATTTTCTTCTCTGGAGACCTGTGTGCACACTGAGGCCTGGATACCCCTCCACTTACAGCAGGGATTCTAGGGAGTGATACAAAATGGAAGATCAAAAAACTATTTATGGATTGAGGTTTTGCTCAAGGTCCCAAATGAAATAGCTTAATTTAAATAGGAGCTGGACCACTCCCAGATTTCTGATCCAGGAGGAAAAGAAAAGCAGCATAGAGAGAATGCTCTGCAGACTGAATGCTCCTTCCCAGGCATGGGACAGCTCATCTGCTGGTTGTCAGCAGCAGTTCAGCTGCAGCCCACAGCTCTACAGGGTCTGTGACTGGGGTGCTCTGCCTTTGACTTTAACTTGGCTGAGATAAGGTGCCCAGGAAGAGGATCCAGGTGTTCACACAGACACCCCCCCACGCCCTGGCTGGCACGTGGACATTGCTGGTGGTGCTCATGGTCAGCTGTCACCCTTGCACTCCTCCAGACAAAAGAAAAATATCAGGCTAACTTCATCTTCACCTTACTCTGACGAGAGCCAAGGATGGTTTAAAGAAACAATACTGAGCAAAAGATTTTATGAAGACAGATTCCTTTGTATTAGCAATCAGTCGAGTAAGTCCAGGGGCCAGTCCAAGCACCCCTCCACTGCCCAGAAGGTTAAAAAAAGATAGGAAAAACTCTCCAGCTTGGGAGGGGATAGGGAAAACAAGAGAGCAAAGAACACAATAAATCAAAAAGTGCTTCTAAGAGAAGCAGCAGGATAAAATCATTCCTACAGTCTGAGAGCACTTCCATGCTATTGACTGGAGAGGCAGCAACAGCCCCACACATGTAGATGTAATGCACATCTGGAAGCACCCTGCTCAGTGCCTGTGAAGACAGTCACCTCCTCCTGCTTTTGTTTGTTCTGGGCAGTGTTTAATACAGCAGCCAGTTCCCAGGAGGAGTTCCCATCCTCTCATTCCTCGTGTGTTCCATTTTTCTTCAGCATCTTTCAGTAGTAAACCTCCTTCTTGCCATCAGCTCTCTGTATGCCTGCATGGTCCTTCTGGTCTTGGACAAGTTCCAGGTCATCATTGTCATCCACCTCACCTCCATGATCCTCCTGGGTGCAGAGGGAACAGTCAGGAAGGGGGAAAAAAAAAAATTCATCAGGGCCTGAAAAGGAGACCTTGACTGGCAGCAAACCATGCTGCTCCTGAGTGTGGCTGTTCTACCACACCAGCCCAGCCTGGGGAACTCTGGAGAACAGGGGAGAATCCCTCTCTGCCAGGGACCTTTAGGTGTCATTGGCAAGCCACTCAGTCAAGACACAGAGGTAAGAAGCCTGTGTTACCATGATCAGCCTGCTCACTTTAAGCACATGGATATCCTGGTGTTACAAGGCAGTTCTAACATCTCAGCCTGTTGCCACTGCTACAGGAGGAGAAGCAGATATCCTACACCCACCACATCTAACTGTGGTAACAAATCCCACCCCTGATGTGCAGCAGCCAGCACAGCCTCCATTGGCACTTTTAGGTCCCACTGCCCCATGCACAAGCCAGGCTCTACACGTAGGGCCAGGAGAGCTCCTGCTCTCTTTGGTGGCCCCCAGCCCTTCCTAGAGGAATGGCAACTTGTCACTGACTACAGTGGTCCTGGGCTCTGAGACACACCACTGGTACTGCTTGCAGCCAAACAGAGGAGCAGTTGCTGCCTGGCAACTGTGGCCCAGCCACTGCCCCACCTCCCACACCTGCCTCAGGAGGGGACATCCCATTCTTTTGCCACCCACACTTCTGTTCCACTTGCTGGCTGTAACCCTCTCAAATCAGAGGTGTAGTTCTCCCCAGCTCTTCCACAGACACAGGCCAGACCCAGCAGGACCTGTGCAGCTGCAGGGCTCCCAGGGAATTTCCCACCCCAGGACTAAACCCAGGGTGATGCTTGGAGAGACACACGTTGATCTCTCCTGGCTGCACCAGCACAGTCTGTAATTCACCCTCACTGCTCTTTGGCAACCATCTTACAGCTCAGCTGCTGCAGACTGATGCAGAAAGAAATGAGGAGGGGAGACAGAGCATAAAGGGTACTCTGAACACCTGAGAAAGAAAAGGCAGCAGAGGTAAGAGGGCTCCAGGAGGTTTGTTCTGGAGACCCACCTCACTGAGCAGGTAGAGACAGAACTGAAGTCAGTGCTCACATCTGGCTTCCTAAAAGCTGAGTCCCTCAGCTCCCAACTACCAACATGCCCAGGTAACTAAGAGGAAGAACCTTGGTGTCGTACAATTTCCTGCTCCTGATCTTCTTGGTAGTCATCCATGGGGTCTTCCCTGGGCTTGGGAGCTCTGCCAGCATCCTGGGAAAGACACAAAGCCAGAGGCTGCTGACAGTGCCCAGCCGACTTCCATTCCCTGCCAGAGACTCAGCTCCTTGCATTAGAGCCCCAGGTCTGCAATACTGGAGTACAGATCAGGATTTGGGGGTAGCAGAGGGACAATGAGGCAACCCAAACTCCATTTGTACCTTCCCCATCCAGTTTCCCTTCCCACCTGCTGGCAGACATCACCCAGCTCCTTCCACTGGGGAAGGAGGGGCCCCTCCTGCAGCAGGCAGAACCCAGGGCCAGGGCCCTTGCACATGCTGCTCTTGCATCAAGTCCCAGGGCTTCAGGGAACCTAAGAGTTATTCAGGACAGAGCTTTAGGGAGCTCAGCACAGCCCTAGCTGAAAGCCAGGTACTTAGGTCACTAATTCTTTCCACATTTTCACTAATCTTAAGGAGGTGTTGCTCTGCTGGTGCCAGCATCTCTTTCTTATTTGGTTTCATTGGCCTGGGTTTCTTTCCTTCTTTTTTTTTTTTTTTAAACCTCACTATTAAATGTGATTTTAGAGCCTGACAGATAAAACACTCCTTTTTTAAAACAAGCAACACTCAGCTGCTTGTCAAAACAAGCTAACATTTCCCTGATACAGAGTCTGGCTTCAGACAGCAAGAAGCACTTTGCAAAATAAATGGATTCCATCTGCAAGAAGGCAAATGAGGCAGCAGAGCTCTCACATGCTGCCACTGCTGCCAAGAGCCTGCTGCACACCCATGCCAGCATGGGCCAGACCCTGAGCACAGGCCCATGCTATTATCTCTGGGTTTGGTCTCTCCAGTGCTTGGAAAGGTACAGAGCTCAGCAGGATAGCTGCAGAATGAGCTAGCTCCTCTTCAGTGTCTCTCCAGCCACACATGAGCTGCAAATGCTAGGGCTGACTCCAGCAAGCAGAGAGGACAGGGCCAGGGCATGTTCTGGTACTGACCAACCCACCAATTCTCACTCAGAGGTTTCTCCTGCCTGCCATGTCCTTGCCTAAGCTCTCTCCCTCCCACCATTCATAGCTGGGGATCTCTCCCTGGTCCCTGCTGGGTGCCCTCATGTCACAGTCACCTTCTGTGGCTTCTCCTTAGACTCTTCTTGCATGCTGGGCTCCTTGAACTTCTCCAAACCTCCCACCTTCTCTTCAAAGTCAGGTCTCTCCAGTTCAGCTTCCTCAAATTCATCTTCACCTTGGTTATTTGGATCCTGGGCAGGATCTGCAGCATCATCTGGCATCTGGTCAAGAAAAGCCTCTTGTGAATAGCAGGCAGGATATCCCCTTGGGAGACAGAAGGCTTGCTGCCTTCACCAGCAAGCTGGGAGGGCTGGCTTGTAGCACTTCAGTCCCACCTCTCTTCAAACATGTTAGCAGTTTAAAACCAACACCTCCAGTTCTTGTTTTCCCTCTGGACCCCTCCAGAACCAAGGAGCTTCGAGTTGCATGTTATAGAAACTTCTGGGAAAGCATCAGCTTAAATGGGACAGCTGGATTCTTATTCAGAGCTAAGGCTGCATGCAGAGGACAGCATTACTTACCATTGGCTCCTGGACAACAGCCTCTTTCTGAGAATGCAAGTTCTCCTCTCTCTCAATCACTCCTGCATCTGCAAGGAAAAGGGACACAGTTGTCAGCATGCTCTCACCAGTTAAGATCCCACTGGTGGGGAGCAGACTCTATGCCAGGCATGGATCTGTCTTGACCTGCCTGCAGCTAGAGGCAGACAATGCTGGGTGTATGTTTTCAGAGGAATGCTTCTTCAGTGCCATCTCCAAGGGAGCAGGGCAAAGCAGCACTTGGCTCCTCCAGCTGCCAAAGCTGCCTCCCTGTCCCCAAGACTGGGGCATACTCACGTGTTGAAGCATGCCCATAACTTACTGAATGATACACATGATACCAAGACAAAACCCCAGCTCAGGATTCATTCCCTAACCCATACTGAGGTGCTTCTTTCCCCCGTGCCACTGCAAAGTCTGGGCAGCACCTACAGCAGCATCCAGCCAGCCCAGCACCGGGAGCCAAACCAGCCCAGGGCAGGTCAGCGTGTCAGTGCCACCTTCCCTGGCACACTGCTGCTGGCAAGAACAAAAGGCAGGGCACAGCCAGGGCAGGAGGAGAGGACTAATGAGAGAAAAACAGCCTTTTAAAAATACAGCCTTTGTTCTCAGCTAAGTAGAGGTTTCATTCTCCCCCCACACTGGATATGGCTCCGACGTGTCCCAGCTCTGGCGCTCGCTGCCCTGTCTGCCACCACCACGGGCTGAGTGCTGCTTCCCAAAACACTGCAGGAGCCTGTGGGGCACCAGTGGCCCCAGCAGGACAGCAGCACAGCCAGGGCAGACGAGTCAGTACTTTGGTTGTTCATTCCAATTAGGACACAGAGGTTAAGGGCTATTGGTCCCCACACTCCCTTACAGCTTCCACAAGGCCTTTTCTTTTCAGGGTAGAATTCACTTTGATGTGAACCAATTAGTTCAGCTCCTCTAAGGGGACTTGCTGAAAATCAGGTCAGCAAAACATGAAATAGCAGCTACACAAGTTACTTACTGGACTTTAAAATAGCTGTAGGTGCTCTGTTGGCTGACTGAGAACCACAACTGGCTGCACTTGAATTTATTTGCTTTTAGCCCCTTAAGGATAGTTGTGATTTTTTTCTGCCCTGAGTAAATTAGAAAACTCACTTCTAAAAGAATTAAATCAATTTCTATGGGAGATTGAATCATAGAATTGTTTAGGTTGGAAAAGACTTTTAACATTATTGAGTTCAACAGTTAACTCAGCACTGCCAAGCCTTGCAAAGAACTGTGATGTTTTCCCCATCACCCCCACAGGAATGAAAGAAGAACTGACTTTCATTCACACAGATTTTGAGTCCACTGCCTTGGAAATGTGTGAGGATGCAGGACAAAAGGCAGCAAAGCTGGAAAACTGTCCAGGCTTTTCATTTGACTAAGGACTACAAAAGCACAAGAATTTTTCAGGAGTTGTAAGGTTTTCCCTTAGCACAAGCAGAAAGCTTTTCTCTCTCCCCACCTCAATTAGCAATAAATTAGCTCTGTCAATTTATGAACAGCACAGGATTAGGGAACTCATACCCATTTCGAGCTCCTCATTGTCTGCCCTTTCCTTCTTGCCTTCCTGGTCAGGTATTTGATGCCCTTCCCCTCTCCTCTGATGGGCTGGCTGTGGGCTGCCTCTCTGCACCTCTTGCCCAGGCTTGGGATCAGAAGGAAGGCTCTTGGGGTAACTGTGCCCTTGTTCTTCACCCATCTGGGCATTCACTTTGTTAACTATGTCTTTCCAGCTGCAACAAGAGGACAAAACAAAACAGAACCCTTCTGCCTCAGTAGATCAAGAGATATTTCATAATGGCAAGCAGAGAGGAAAAAAAAACCCTCCAATACATGCAGAAGTTTGTCCTAATTTAACTTTTTGGCTCAACTAGCACATTGCATTAGTTACTGTGATATCTGCTTGAAACAACATTCAATCTGCCACATGAGTACAGAATAAGTTATGCTTTATGAGCACAGTTTATTGTGGAACTGCTGTAATGTTATTTATACAATAGAACAATCTATCCACATAGCCAGAAACTCCAGTTCTAAGTAGACACTTAATCATGCCTCACACATACCCAAGTTTTTGAAAGTATCAAAACCATAAGGCATCTTTATTGTACCAATTAAATTTAAAATGAAGATGCTACTGAAGTAAAGCTGGAGACTTTTGGCCTGTGAGAAAAATCCTTTCAAAGTAAACATGAAAGCTCCAATACAAAATTGACAGTTTCTGTTGGCTGGTTATTTATTTTTAAAGCCACAAACTCTTTACCAAGCTTTGCAGCTGGGGTGGATACTTTAACCAGCACCTGTTTATAAAACTCTTCCATAGCATGTACCTGTCCCCTGAACAAACCCCAACAGTGCAAATAAAACTAACTGAAAGGAAACATTGGTGTATTACTCTTGATTTATTTTTTTTTCCTAGGTGAACACAGGAAAAAGGGTTTTGTTTCTTCATCCAGTGAAGGGAGCCACGTTCTAATATGATTTACTGCTTTTCCTACCACCCCCCTCCCCCCCAAATGTTTTTATCCATCTATTGACCTGAAAACATCAATTATTCATACACAGCTCTATCTGTGAGAGTTCAGGCAGCCCTGGTCAGGAATTCCTTCCTCTGGAATGGTTCCACTTTAAACACACTTCTCCCAATGTCTACAACAATACCTATATCTGCTTCCTTCTTAACAGAAGTGTCTCAGAGGGACAAGTACTTGACATCAAGGTATATTCCAAAAGCAACACACTGTTCATGAATGCTTCTCTGCCTGCAGCAACAGCACAGCTCACGTGGCCACCCAACAGATGCTCAGCAGAGTGCTCAGTAGTGTACCACCCTTCCACTGCATGGAGATGAACTGGAGGGCAGAGAACAAATGGAACATCTTCATGGAGAGTTTGAGCAAACCCCTGGACAGCCCAGAAGGCAGAGCTATCTCACAAGGAATGTTTTCTTCCCAAAATATCCCTGCTCAGGGATGCTGTCAATAACAAAGAAGGGTAAAGGAGGGAATGGAACCCCAATAACAGGGACTGTAGGTTACCTGAGTCATTTACCAGCAGTTTCAAGCAGGATTATTGCTTGGCCCATCCTCCTACATAAGCCAGCTGAGATTTAAAAGTCTGCTCAAGACATTTAAGTCTTTAACTGCTGAGAAAGGACAAGTAGCCTGAGCTTTAGCAGCTTTTTTAAGCCAGCAAGCTACCACCACACAAAAATTTCAGTTAAAAAAAAAAAATCACAACCCAGCCTTCAACTCACATTCCCCATTATAAAACCATCCAAAGGCAAATTGGCCATCAAGAGCTCATCTGGAAAGTGCTGGTCTCAGCCACCCAATGCATCAGCTCCTGGCATGGGATGCATGGCCTCTTGTCCTTCACTGTGGTCTCATATTGCTCTTGGCACCAACACTGTCCAGAGAAAGTTGGTTTGTTTGCTCCTTATCACAGATCTCCTGCAGTGTAAATAACAGTCTCCAGCTGCTCACTCATTTCATGATGATGGAGCCAGGAAAAGAAAATCTCACCAAACATACCACGATCTCTGCCCTTACAGAAAGAATTTGCCAAATAAACTCAATATTTGCATTTTCTATTTCAGGGCAGTGGTGGGATCCTCTCCAGGCCCTACGTAGCTGAGGAAAGGCCATTTTTCCACCACAGCTTCAACCCTCACCTTCAGATACACCCACACAGGTCCCTCCCTGTAAAAAGGCAGAACATCCCCTGTTTTGTTACTCTGTGTGTGCCTGCAGATGGTATCTACCAAAGCACTACAGGGAGGACACTGCCCTGTAGAGAAGCATGCAAGGCACAGTCTCTGACCTGAGAGGGTTACAGGTTGAGTGAACAAACAAAAATGGCAGAGGAGAATGGACAGGATCAAGCTGAATTTAGAATGAAATCCAGAAGTCTCCCCTACTGATAAAACAAATTAAATCTGGTTTGGTCCAGTAAACTGAGCAGATATGACCTGGACACACACAGGGGATAAATAAGTTCAATGAGGAAGCACTATTTTCAGAGTTGTTTTTTGGATTATGGCCAGACTTTGATGAACTGCAGCCTCAGAAAGACATTGTCTTCCTTTTGCAAAACAGACTGGCCTTCTGCAAGTGCTGCTGAGCCAGTGAACAGCTGCCCTGTGCCTGTATGGCATCCAGCACAAGGGGATCCTGGTCCCTCACCACAGTCCCAGGTACTACAGCAGTACAGGTGCATACTGCAGGAATGATCCATCCTGGTACCTGCAGGGAATGGGTGGGTTCATGTCACCCTCTGAACCCCTGAAAGGGCTTCCCCAAGGTCTCTCTGGTTCTCCAAGGGACTTCCCTGTCCAGAGCTCTCCTCTCCTGCTTACCCCAAGAAAACATTGTGCTGAGGATGTTTGACAGGAGCAGCAGTCCCCAAGTTGTAGGAAATTTTAATACCAAGGTTCCAGCTAAGCTCAGAAGATTGTACCAGTTCCAAGTTGTTTCTTGTAAACCCTATCCTTGTATTGATATGGATGAATTGGTTTGACTTCTCCAGGTGAAGCTGAAGTTGATAAACTATATCAAGTGCAGGTAGACAGCAACGTAGACAGGACAAAAGCCTGGGCTGCCTGATGGATTCTGGTTGTGTCCTCATTTCTGGCATCAGCTACTGCTGTCAAGTGTTTTACTGCATTCTGGATAGCCTCCATAGTTTCAGGATCACGGGTCTCAGGCCTGTTCTAATCAGGCTGTTTGAAAGAAAGTCTCTAGCATACCTCAGAAGTGCAGTGGCAACAGGAACTCAAGCTCCATTCCCTGGGAGAATGGAGAAGAGAGAATACAGAGCTTGGGAATTTGTCTTTGCCCTAGAAACAAAGCCAGAAAAAAACCTCTACTACCTAATTGGGGCTGGTTGCCTGCTGCTGCCAGATTATCATATAACCTTGGAGCTAGAAGCTTTCAGATCTTCAAGGTCTGGTTGTTCCTACAGAGTTCGGCAGGTTAGTGATTAATTAGTGGAAAAAATGAGCAATTTGCAGTTCTAATATACAACCTAATGCCTTTTATAGAAACTTGAGGAATTTTTAGCCATCCTTGCTGCAGATGGGTCACTTCCATCATGCAGAATTTCTTCAGTTTGCTAAACAAAACAGGATATTTAAGTCACCATCACTGAAAGGGAGGAGATTTCCTGAAGTCAGCTCAGACTCCCATCCCACTGTCTCCTGGAGCTAGCAGGAAATCCACACTGCTCTGATCTCACTCAGCAGTAACTCCTCTGTCTCACTTCACCAAACAGTTCAATAACATAGGAGCCTGTTGGGCTTTTCTGGCCAGCACAGGGCCCCCCCCAGTCTGTGCATTCACTCACACAGTATCACCTGCAACATGACTGGTCTTCTGCTTGGGCCAAGATAGAGACCCAGCAGCAATGTTCAGTTAGGAACATTAGATGACAGCAGAACTAATAACTAACACCACCTTCAGCATCTTCCAGGTAGAAACCACTACTAGAGAAGACAGACCAGGGGTCAGCCTGTACAGTACATTTCAGCCTGGACACAGAGTAGAAGGAATGTGTTCCACCAACCTTTGCATTTGCCCCTGTTTATTCCCTGGGGAGTGGTGGCTGTCTGGCATCTGAGGTTTTTCTGCTGCAGAGGGCTGTTTCAGATCAGACAGGGACAATCCAGGGGCCTGGCTTTCCTCATTGCTTTTCACCTGAATGCGCATCACCATCTTCACATCCTGCAGAGGAGACACTCAGGCTCAGGATACACACAAGCTCCTAATCTTACCAGATACCTCCAGATCAACCTTGCATTTGGGCAGGCTTACAGGCCAGAAAAATCCTTTTTCAAAGAATAATAGACTCAGAAGTGCTCTAAAACAAATCTACAGTTCTGTCCAGCCAGCCTGCATGAAGAGAATTCTTCTTTCCACACAGCCAAGGGGAAGTTAATTTGGATGTTAAGTGACACAAGCTTGTCTTGGGTAGGTGAATCTCCATGACAAGAACAACAAAACCACTCCTAAAAAAGCCCTACACATCTTGCCATTATAATAGTTACTGTAATTACAGTCCAACCACACTGCAATTATTGCCTTTTTTTTTTTAGCAATTTGCTTCCCATAAGTTTCCTCTCCATCACCCCAGGAGGCAGGGGAGCTGCTCTTACCATTTGCTCTTCACAGATCCACCAGGACCCAGCACAAGAACCTTATGTCCTTCCCTCTGAGCCCAGCCACGAAACCCCAAACTCCTGAGAGCGCACAGGAGTCTGAAACCTGAGGCCAGGACACTCTCCACACCAGGGAAGCGAGATGCACATACACATATCCTTACAAATATCACAGTTAGGAGCTTCAAAAGCAAGGGCTACAGGAGGGAGCACCCCGTGTGCAGCACTTACTGGGCTCCCATCTGGCAGGCTGTTCATGGTGCGGGTGAAGCGGAGCACGTGCCCATCGCCACGCCTCGCTGCCCAGCCTGGCACAGCAGCTGGCAGGGCATTGGCATCCTGCAGTGGGGCTGGCTGGCTCAGGGGCACGTTAGCCTGGGGCCTCGGGCCGTCGTTGCTGTACGAGCTCTGCCCCTGCAGCACGGGGCCATCAGCCTGCTTCTGAACCCCAGAGACCTGGGATGCCAGCGGGTTCCCCGCAGGGCGACTCTCCTGGTTGACTGGCAAAGCCTGCAAGGAAGAAAGGGTAAGAGCAAACTCTAAAGCAACAAGCTCAGTTCCCTCCAGCCAAAGCCCCGTTCTGGGAACCCACAGGAGCCCTGCAGAACTCTCCTCCCTGGGCTTTCCTGGGAGTACCACACCTTCTGCCTCACGAGCTGCAGCTGGCTGTTGGCTGGCACCATGGGCTGCTCCTTCAGCACCTGAAACTGCTGCTGCCCCTTCCCAGCTCCTCCTCCTTTGAAGCTTGGCATCTTCTGCAGAGCTTCCTTGAGCTGCCTGAACTCTTCCATCTGGGCCTGAGAGGACGAGAAGGGTACAGAGAAACCTCACACAATTAGAGGGTTAAACTTCTTGCTGAGAATAGCCACTTTTATGGCCAGTTGTTCAGCACAGATACACTACTAAAGATATATATTTTATGTACATGAAAGGCTGGAGATAATCCACAACCATTAATGACAAGCCTGAGCTAGTCTTCAGCTCTCCCTCCAGATCTCATGGGTATTTTTTATTCTCCTGTTGCCAGTTGTGTGTCTGACTTCATTGCACACTTTCACCCTGCAGTTGCTGACCCATGACACTGATTCTTTGCACAATGTTTAGTGTATTGACATAACTCCTGCCTTTGCACAAGAACTGAATTCTGGGTCTCATTGGGTGTGGCTCCCTCTCCTTCTGTGCCTCACACACATGCACCTCCTGGTCAGCTTTTTATCCTGGGGAGAAAGTTCTCCATGGATGTTCTTATCTCAGCAGGGCTGACCATTATCTGCCATAATCCTACTTGACAATTCTATTTGCTTTGCAAGATAAATGAAAATTGATTCTCCTGGACTGTTAAGCAAATGCAACACTTTTCTCTCTACTGCAGCTTATTCCTTCCATCTCAAACCCTGAAAAGTAGGGCTTGAAAAAGCTACTCAGGAAAAGCTCCTCACTCCTACCCCAGTTATTTATAGGAAAGTGAGGGGGGAGAGCTTTTCATATGCTTGCCAGGATACCTGGAAATGGACCAAATTAGGGACTGGGCAGAGCAGGAAAGCTTCCAAGCAGCAAGGAAAGTTTAGCAGGAAATTAATTCCTGAGCAGGCTCTGTTGATTTCAGTTCTTCCTCCTGAAATCTGACCTTAAAATCAACATTTAGAAAAAAAAGAAACAAACAAAACTCAACAGAACCACTCAAGCAAAGCTAACATAAAAGGAATGAGGAAAGAAAAAGGAAGCCAAGAACAGCTCATGGGCTATAGCCCCAGCTAGTCAGAGACTGCTTCCAGCCAGAACATGGCAGATGGAAGCAAAACCTGTACCCAGCAAAAGCCTGTTAGGGTGGTCAACCTAGAGGGGAAGAAGCTTTAGATGAGCCTTAATGCAGAGAGTCCCACATGCTGTGTACACCCCACCAGAGCAAGCTGGACAAGCACCACGTGCTGCCTCCCTGCCTCATCTCACCCAGCAGACCAAGTGATGTGACAGCTACCACAGGCTGGGCTTGTGGAGCATGTTCATTTTCCAAGGCTTCCAACATGTTGTCTAGAATGCAAATCACTTCTCTAAACTTCCACCTGCCAGAAAGAAGCAAGATGTAGGATGCTCAGTGCAAACTGACACTGCAAGGAAGAGCAGCAGTGGGTAGAGGAGCTGGGAGCCTGACAGTGCCTCTCACCCTGCTGGAGGCAACAGTTCCACTCACTTGTTATGAAACACTGATCTGTTCCTAAAGGACTGATTAGAACACTGAACAGAAAAACGTGAAGATTGAACACTAGGGTTACTGTCAAAAGGATCCAAAGTGTTTTCTGAAATCACTGGGACCAGCCACTGCCACTTGTGTGAGAGGCAGAAGCAGCAGTGGGGCAGATGGCTGGAGCACAACTGTGTGACACCACTGCCTGGTACACTCAGGGCAAGCAGCCCACTCGTGTCTCCACACCCAGGGCAAACCCTGTTACTCTTGCTCACTCTTCATTCTGGCAAGAAACAACAGTGAGCTCTTCCTTGTAAACTATTTCTCCCTTTGGTCACAACACTGAAGGGGCCAAAAGTTAAGCCTGGCAGCACAACAGCTGCCACCCTGCTTTCCAGCCTGCCAGGGCTTGACTTCACAGCCTCAGCCATCTCTAGCCAAGTTTTTGTACATGCTGCTCAGAGGAGGTACCAGGCTGTGCACTTGAACTGCCAGTTGCTTTCTGCAGTGCAGCACAGTTGGGCCAACAGCATTTTATTAGAGGAGGGTAACTCAGGACTGCTCCTGTACAGTGTGCCAGATGCAAACCCACTCAGCACTGACCCAGCCAGACAAAAGTGGAAATGCATAATGGCAAAACATGGGACTTTTAACTAGTATTGACCCAAAAAGTCAGTGGCAGAGGCCTGTGTGATGGGAGCTTCCTGTGCCTCAGTGGCTTCAAAAACATGAGCAGTGACATTGGCAGCTACTTTGAAAGCTTGGTCAGGAGGCCTAAAGATGAAGGCTGAGGTGCATTTTGCTAGCAGGAGGTGTGAAGGCAGGCTTGCCAGGGCACTGGAGAAGCTGTAATCACATGCTGTTTCAGTTCCTGGGTTGGCTGGACAGACCCCTATGGAGAGCTGAAGTCTGTTTAGTTTCCAGGCAGCAGCCCTGCAGAGAGTCCTGTAACTCTGCCTCAGCCACGTCAGGGAGCAAGGTAAAGAAGGGGTAAGTCACAGTTATGAGGCAGACAAGTTAAATACACTGAGAGTCCACCAGAGACCCCTCAAAAATAGACCAAACATGAGCCAAAGAGCTGTCAAATGACAAGTGCCAGTACCCTGGGCTTCTGCCTGGAGCACCCATTTACCTGTGAAGTTTGCAGTGCCCTAGAGCCCCCAGTCCCTGCTGGTTTGTAGGGTAGATCAGGCCAGAACTCAAGAGCAACCCTACAAAAGTCAACACCCACTACCCCCCACACCTCTAGGACACGTTCAGCATCCCGTTCAGGGGATGAATTGGTTGTCAACAGCATCTAACCACAACTACCTAATTGCTTCTGGACTTATCCCATAAAGCAGGGGAGTGCGTGACAGAAGGCTGTTAATTAACAACAGAAAAGGCTAATTCAGACTGAGACGTGCCTTTTAAAGTGTATTTACAAAGCTGCTTGTGTCTTGGCTCAGTATAATAGCCTCAGACAGACACTGCAGAGACATTAATTCCTCCCACTTCTCCCAACATACCCTGCTTTCTGCCTTCTTCCAAGTCATCTGAAACTCCCAACTCCAGCTGGGTGAGCAGAACTCGGTGAGGTCAGGACCTGCAGTGTGCTGAGGAGGCTCACACCAGCTCCACAGCATGAGCACCACACCATAGCAGCAGAACTCTGGGGCTTTTCCCTGCAGAAAACTGCTTTTCTGCCTCTCTAGTCATAAGCCAACACCTCTTGCTTGTCTGCCCTGGCCTCCAAAAGCCTTTCTCCAACACTTATTACTGCACACATTTTTTACACAGTTCTTTCCAAATTTTGTATAGGTCTCCCTCTCTACTAAGGCTTCACAGAGAGATGTGTGAGAAGTGAGTCCTCATTCAGAAGTTGAGGAAAAAGATTCAAGATCTCAACTGGCAGTGAAAGAACATGCAGCTCACAGCAGGGGCTAAGCTATGAGAAATGGAATCTACATGGGTCTCCCTTGTCAGTAAAAATTATGAGATTGAACAAACTATTGTGCAGCTAGAAAATGAAATATCCCAAATCTAACAGCAGCATGGGGAAGCAAACAAGGAGAATATCCAGCAAGACTTCCAGTGACTTAATCTGTATTAATTCACTGCAGCATATATTAAAAAAAACCATGAAAGAAAACACTTTGGAGATGCTGTGTGTTTGTAGACACTTCTGCTTGCAGTTGTGCAAGGTGAAGAGAAGGTGTTTTAATGGTTTCTGTTTAAATTCTAGGAGGAATCTTCTCGAGGTTCCCAAACCCCACTGGGGAGGTTGGGTATTGTAGCCTAAAGCCAGGAATGAGGACTCACTTCTCACAGATGTAAAGGGGTTGTTTTGCCAGGGTTGTTGTCTATTTGTGGTCTCAGCAAGCTAGGCAAGGCAGCTCTGCATTGCTATTCTTTCTGTAATTAATTTGATAGGCATAAGCAGAGATAAGTCATCATCATTTAGAGTGGAAGTATTTGAGACTTGCCTAAGTGACAGGAGCATTCCAAGGTAGGGAATATGCTGGTTCCTGCTCACTTGAACCACAGTGACTTGTGTAGCAACCTGTGTTTCCAGCCCCTTGGATCTGTGAGGTGTTCCAGGCTGGAGAACATGACTTGCACAGAATGCATCTCTCCTCCCAGCAGTGGTTTAGGCAATCCACCACACTGGAATCTAGTTGATAACTAGGTTTATGATTTAGAGAACATCTGATGGTGCACCCAGACCAGTGACAGACTGTCCCATGTGGCCACAAACACCCCCCTGCTGGTTACCTGGGCACTGAGGAGCTGTGAGTGAACTTCCTGGTGGGCCTTCCGAAGGAGCTTGCTCTCTTCTCTGAGCTTAAAGATTGTATCTGCAAGAGAAGAAGGAATTTGCTTAAGAGTTATTTGTGCAAGTGTAGTAACTCTGTTCCTTACCATAAGTCCCACTTGACCTCACAGATCTCCCCCAGCCCTGGAATTGCACTGAAGCACTACCTAGGGACTAGGCAAACACACAGACAAACCTGAATCCTCATTCCTCTCAGCACTCAGGAGTCCTGTCCATCCAAGGACTTGTCTCCTCTCCAGAGTGTCTCTGCTAACCATCACTATCAGGGTCAGGCTCTTGCTGTGCTTGCCATCAGAGGAAGAGATTTTGGTTTTCTTCCTTTCCCTTACCCCTTGCAGCTGAAGAGCAGGGAGAGCAGTGGTCACTGCCCCTGCCTGTGGTATCTGGAAGGCTGAGAAACAACTACAAGAGATCTGTCAGGTCTGAATCCACAGGAGATCCAATAAGGAGGTTCCCTCCTACTGCACAGAGAAGCTGCCTCTTGAAAGGACAGTGCAAACAAAAAACACCCACAACCCACTTAGAGAACACAAACACAGGACAAGTTGCTCCTCAGGCATATTTATTCCTGTGCTGTTAAGTAACAAGCTTGTGCCTTGCAGCCCCAGGTTGGGCTCCTTTCAAGCTCTTTGCACACTCTTAAGTACTTTAGTGACAAGCCACATGATGCATTTATGTTTCACTGCCTGGAATATCATTGTGCATCCTCCACTAAACAGAAAAACTGCCTGCACTGGGAGGTGGTTGAGAGGACCTAGGGATGCCCCATGCAGTGTAACAGTGCAGGAGTCTCTGAACCCCAGAGAACTAGAAGTATTGTCAAAACCAAGGTCACATAGTCTCCCATGGGACTGTAAAAAAGGGAAACTTCTCCTCTGTGACCCTGCACTGACCATGCAATTCCAGCCCCCTCAATGCATTTGCCAGCCCAAGCAGCCAGAAGCTTTTGTGGTGTGTGTTCCTACACAAAGACCCCACCCATGAGCCCCAAGGGCTTCCCTTGCACAGGGAAGCTGCTCAACAGCTGCTCTGCCCCTCTCACCTCCCCTCACCACACCCTCAGGATACCTGGCCAGTTTTAACCCTGCCCTTCTTCCTGCACCACCACCCTGAGGCAGGACAATGCTCCAGCTGAGGTACAGAAGAGCTAAGGCACTGCATGCTCACAGTCACCCAGAACCATTCCTACAGTACTGGCAGACTTCTGGAGGGCCTGTAGAAGAAACACTGACCTCTCCTGAATCCACTTCTCCAGCCATTTCTCTGCCTGGTGTTTTCCCAGCTCTCCCTCACACTCACCCTGCAAGTTTGTGACCTCAGTGTCCTTCTCCTGCTGCAGCTGGGCATATTTCTGGCTGTGGGTCTCCAGTGTCTTACGATGTTCCAGCTTCAAGCTGTTGTGCTGCAGCTGCAGGTCAAGCAGCTGTTTTTTGACATCTTCATGCTGGTTCTGAATATGAAAAGAAGTGACAAAGAGTCAGTGCAAGGAGAAAAAGAGTAATTTAGCTATTACCAAGTGCTACTCGAGTGCCTCTATTTAATGAGTTGCTCAGGGAGGCAGAAGAGATGTTCATTCCTCCAATAAGGTAGCTAGAAATTCCAGACACAAGAAAACATTGTGTTCAGTGGTCCAGCAGGGCTGTGTAATGCCAATTAAACTCTACTTTGTGAAGCAGTTTGGGAGGACTCCTTGGAAGCCACTAAACTGGAAGCAGAATGTGGTAGCAAGTCCACTCCTGCCTGAAAAAGAGATTCTGGGACACTGCCAAGAACTACTCCTGCTCCTTCCCAGCTTCCCTGCACACCCTGCTCTGCAGGAGCAAGGCAAGCTGGAATACTGGTGGATATCAAGCCAGATGCCTGTGGAACACTGCACAAATCCAAGGTTCTCTCGAGTCCCAGACATGCTGAAGGGCATTACCTGTGAGGGGAGCACGTGGCATTGCAGGAGCAGCTCACCTCCCAGCAGGGCTCTGCCTCCCCCTGCCCTCCTGTGGGCAGGTACTGCTAGTCACCTAGGACACATGGACACCTCAACCCTCAGGTTGTTCTCTCTGCTTGCTTCACTTCCCTACAGCCTGGCTGTTCTCCCACCCAGTACTCCAGCTGCTAGAACAAGAGGTAAGACCTTCTGCAAGGACCACATCCTCTGCCTGCATCCCCCATAGTAACATGGGGCTCACAGGCATAAAGTGCCAGGATCACAAGACCACAGACTATTTCAAGCAGGCCAAGAATTCATCAGACAGAAGTGGGTTGAAGAGTTATCATCTCCCCTCCCCTTTTTCAGAGCCCAAGAACCAAACATGCTGAGACATCCTTTTGGTCAGACCCACTGAACCAGAATTCACCTCCTCCTTTGCTCCCATGGCAACCTAGAGAGTCCTTCCACACTCAGTTTGTCAACACAATGACATATGCAGATTGACTGGCTCTCAGGTGAACCCTGGCCCTTCCCCACCACAGCTCCTCAGGACTCAGGCAGCAATTTCAATCAGCCTTCCTGCAAAAAAAAAAAGAGTCTTCTTTTCTAAAAAAAACCCCCAAACCTTTAAATGCTGTTGATGATTGTATTTATCCCCAGTAAAACAAAGCATCTGTGGCCCAGACATTCTCCTCTGAAGCAATTATCCTCTGCTAAAAGGAGAGAAATAACTGTGCTCCAAAAATACATCCAATGCAGAGGAAAAAAAGCTATTGGTATGGAGGGGGTCCCAGAGACAGAACAAAGAGGAGAGACAAGGATGTCAGGTTAATCAGATCACAAGATCAGGAGGGAAAATAAAGACAATAAAAGATTCCTGCTCTGGCTTTCAAAGACATTATGTACTTGGAGTTCTCATCAGAGCCACTGGCAGAAAGCACTTCAGAGGAACCACATCCCTAAAATCATTTAGACACAGAGCATCTCAGAAGCCACCAACATTAGGCAAGTGAGAATTGATTTTAACAAGAAAATTCCTTGAATTGCTTAGTGTTTCAGTCCTCATCAGCTCAGGTCAATTAATTCCTCACCCATATTCCATCTAGCAGGTGATGTGCATAATATCTGTCCCCAGACTGCTCCCAGTCAGGAAGAAGGGAGGGAATATTCAGCCTTTGATAGCAGCAGGAAGCTGAAGAGAGAGAGAAGTGCCTTGACCAAGGTCACAGAAAGCACCTGAGGCCCAGACCAACTTATTAAGCACACTGAGCATCCTCACTCTCAGCTCGTTTCCAAGGACACCTACAACAATATATGCTAACTTTAGGAGGAATCTAAAGATGCTGTTTTACTGTAATTGCAGGACAGGAGGTCTGGAATATGCTATGTGTGATTATTTTTTCAGAGGAGCAATTTAACTGTAAGCAGAGCGTTCCTGACCCAGTCAGTTCTATGCTGGGAATGCTGAGAGCCCTGAGGGAGCCAGGAGCCTCTCATGCCCAGAGCTGCCCATCTGACTGTGGTGCCATTCCCTTCTCTGCCTCACAGATATGCTGGTCTACTCAGTCAAGCACAAACTGCAAGACACAACACGTGAGTGTTGTGGAAATCATGTACAAATGCAGCCTGGGGTGAGAGGATGCAGAGAGGCCATGCTGCCAGGACATTTCACTCTGTCCCTGCTCACCGTGCCCAACACTGCAATAAGGGGGAATCACACCACTCAGGAATTTGCTCATCTTTCAGAGATCAGGAGTTCTTCACCTCAGCTACCACACTGCAGTCCCAAGGGCTGGCTTGTCTTTCAGCAGCTGTAAACGTAGTTTAAAAACAAAACAAAACACCAACAAACCAAACAGATCCCCCCTACCCCCAACAAAAGGAAGCAGGAGAAAGGGAGCCAGGATAAAATGCTCTCACTGTTCCCTTGAGATGAGGGACCCAGAGCATTCTGCCCAGCCTGCAGTTGCTATGAAGAGGAAGGTTACTCTTGCAAAGTGTTCCCAGAGTCCACAGTGCTGGATAATGCCCAAGAGACAGAACTGTACTTCCCTTTTCCCTGAGTCTGAATTCAAAAGCCAGGCAGCTGGAAGTCCAGCTCTGCTCAGGAAATACAACCCAGCCCTGCTAAGGGTTGCTGGAACCTTGCCCTCTTTCTACATCCCAGAATTACATTTCCATTCCACTGCCAATGCTCTGACTAAAAACTATTTAAAAACACCATCACCAGCCACATTTGTACTGTAAAAAAAAAAAATAAAAGCAGACTTTAACATCAAGATAAACTTCAGGTAGAGCATGTGATAAGCTGTGAAATGCTAGAAGCTGCCCCTCAGCCTCTCACAGGGACTGGAATACACTGTGTTAGCCCACAGGGCAAGCTACAGTGGGCAGACCCATTTTCACACTGAGAGACCCAGAAAAGAACACTCTGAACAACAGAACTCCTGTGTGAGGAGCTGCACAAAGACTACTATTGAAATGAGGTGTAGGTGAAGGCTGTAATCTGATGCAAAGCTCAATAGAATAAATAGGAAACTCCCATGAACCTGAATGGTCAGGAAGGGATGTGGATCAACACCACTGTGTGGTCTTCTCCCTCTGTGCTGGCACCAGCTGCAGGAAAGCCTTGGGCTCTCCCAGGGCACCTCTGGGAAGTGAGAGCACTGACTCTCCTACCAGGGAGCCTTCTGTAACGTGCAGCAGATGGAGAACATGAAGCCAGAGTCTTCCCTTACCTTCAGTATCTTGTGCTGGGAACTGAGGGCCCCGTATCTGTTCATAGAATCTTGCTGGAAAGAAAAAGATTCAACAGTGCCATTAGAGCCCAGAAACACCTAAAGCAGAGAGAATCACATGTGAGCCCCTGCCCAACCACCACGCTTGTAACAGCAGCTCCCTGCTGCCCCTTCACCCACACAGGCACACGGGTGGTGGCTGGGAACAAGCCTCCCGAGGGGACCAGCAGAACTCACAGCCTGAGCATGGCTGGAGAGGAACCTTCCAAAACAACCCAGCCAGGAACTGCACACTCAATTCACACTCAGAGCAGTTCTTTATCTAGTGCTGGAAGAGCTCTGCCCAGAACCCCCCCAGGCAGGCTGAGCATCCTGTGCAGCAGCCGAGGGGGAGGCAGACAGCACCAGAGCTAAAGCTTTCACCCACTCACCAGAACTGCAGCATTTAACAAAAAACTGATCACTAAACAGTTGAGCAAGCCTAAAGCAGACTCCTATGACTAGGCAGAATGATCAAACTGAGCTCAGCTGACACAACCCAGCAGTGGGGAGGGATTTATGGGTGCCCACATGGGGCTGTACTGGTTTAGCAGATCTGCTTATGCCTTGCTAAGGGTCATGGTCTTCCCCCTTGTCCTCAGGGTACCATCCTGCACTGCAGCACCAGCACCTCAACAGTGTGAGAGGCACCAGCCACTCATGCTCAAAGGCCAAGAGCCCATGGTACCTGCCACGGGTCCCCCAGTAGCACCTGAAAGGGAACAAGCCACAGCTTTTCCTGTCACCTGTGGTATTATAAACATCTGCTGGGATTTATTTTGGGGCAGTTTAAAGCAACGTGGCTGAAGCCCTAAAGCAGCACCATGGAAATGCAAACTAACCACCATGCAGAGATTTCCACTACAACCCACAGTTTAATTTGTATGATAAGTACTTGATAGGGTATGAAATACTGCCAGCAAATGAGCACAAACTGCAAGGGAGCTGCCCAGCCAGTAGAGTACTCAGATATTCATCTGGGAGTTTTTCTGTAGCAGGATGACATCCACCCACAGATGAGCAGGCTGGACCCTGAAACAGCAGTTCTCTCCTGAGGCTGCAGCACAGGACTCCCTGCCACACCAGGAGCTGACAATCAGGTCATCTACTCTGCTATCACACATCAGAACAGGCAGAACAGCTCTAGCACCAGAGTCTCTCCCTAAGATGAGGTAAATCCTCACACACCAACAGCCTTGCAAGGTGGAGTCAGCCAGAGTTTCTCTCATACCATACACAGTGAGAGTCTCTCAGGCCTTCCAGACAACGGCCTCATCACTGTAGTGGTACCAGAAGAATCTCTACCATTATTTCACACACACTCTGAAGAATAAACCATACATACCTTCTCCTTATTGAGAGCTTCCTGAGCTTCTAGCTTATACACTAAAAAATCTAGAAATGGAAGAAGAGAAGACGATTTAATGAGCTGCAATTTAACTCGGATCTGTTTTATATTTTGGTGGTTGGGGGGAAGAAGGAAATCAGCCTCTTGCTGAGCAAAAGGCTGTAACTCAACAAACTAATGCAGAGGCTGCTAGGAGACCCCACTCAATGCCCTCAGAAAGATGGTAGGATCTTCCATGAGAGCTGTCCACCCATCTACACTGGCCCAAATAGCCTTCCTTTCCCATTCTATAGGCAAGACAGCTTCCTTCTTTGGCACACAAATGGCTACATTTTGATGTCACTAAAGCTGTGTAAGGATTTGGGGTGCTCTGAAATTAGAGATTACTCTGGAAAAAAAAGGAATCAAAGTTTCTGTGAGGCCAAAAGGAACTCATCTGCTGATCTTGTCTGTGCTACCTTCTTACAATGGGGAGATTCCATGGCAAGGTAACAACGTGCTCAAACACCAGACCATGGGTACTGGTACTCACAGATTAGGCTGAGGATCTGTGTAGGAATATGAGAGGACAGAGCCAAACCCCCCAGCACCTTTGGCCCATGGGCAATGGCCAAGTCAGTTCACTATTCTCCAAGTACACACCAGGGATGAGCCTCACCTGGGGGTGTTCAGTGACACCCACACGTGGAATGCTTTGGGCACACACACATCTCCCCACAGGACAGCTGGAGAGCTGGCTGGCCACCCCTGTGCCACCATGCAAGAGACTCACCTTCCTTGGTCTTCTTGTGTTCCCCCCTCTCCTTCTGCAGGGACCGTTCCAGCCGCGACCTGTGCTCGTACACAACTAGGGAGGCAGAGAGAGGCAGGGCATGAGACAAACCCTGCCAGATATTCCCACACAACTAGGGAGGCAGAGAGAGGCAGGGCATGAGACAAACCCTGACAGATATTCCCACACACTGTTCTCCCCAGCACAGGCCTCATGTGAGCAGAGACCTCAAATCCTGCCGTGGACTGGGCCAGCAAGTGCCCAAGAGAGCAGCTTGGGCCAAAGAGCTCTTCCTGTTTTGGAGGGCCTGGATCTAGGTTTCTAGGCTTAAGCACACAGTAACTCACACCTAAAGTCCAGACCAAGCAAATCAACAGTCCTGAAACACGTGCAGGGACCTGCTGTCCTCACCAATGAAAGGGTCAGCTCCAGCTACATGCTGTCTGCACTTCCTTGTCAGCTGTGCACAGATGAGGTCTGAGGGTGGGATGAGAGACAAAGGATATTCCTGATGTAACACAGCAGAGTGTTGTCCTGTCAGCACCTGCACTCAGGTTTGGCTTTGGAGTCTAAGCTGCAAAGCTCAAGAGCTGGGTGGCTAAACTGTATCTTTGCAGGCCAAGTCTACTACCAGGCTCCAGACAGCCAGAGCCTTCTGGGTCATCTGTTCTGCAGCAGCAGCAGCATGCAGGAGAGACATTTTCTCCCCTTCCACCACCCAACCATTAGCTGTCCCTCAGGCCACAAAGGGGAAGTGAGCCAAGCAGCTCCCTCTCTCATTACACACACAATAGCATCTGTACTCTGCACAGGAGCTGAGAAGGGAGAGGGATGAGGCTGCTTCAGGGATGAGGCTGCTTCATACATCAGCCACATGACAAATGAGAGTGCCAGAGAAGCTTCCTGATGGATGATGATTTTAATCCACCCTGATGCCTGAATGCTAACCAAAAGCTTTCCCTGAGCCACAGCACTCAGCTGCAACAGGCTCCTCCATCCCCTCTGCACAGAGACTGCCAGGAGCCAGGGTGGCACTGGGGGGCAGTCCAGAGAGCAGGGGTGATAAAAGAAACTTGCCTCCAGATCCAAACCTCTTGGGGCAAGTCATCCTGTGATGCACAGTCACCAAGAAAATGAACAAAGTGAGATGATATTTGCATGCACAGAGCAAGTGCTAACCCATTCCTTGTTGAAATCCTGCCAAGCCAAGAGCCCCAAGTGACTCATGCTCTCACTGCAAGGAAATCAATAGACTGGCAGCCCCACTGGGGTGGGCTGCAGCAGCCCCAGCAGCCCATGTCCTGCACTGCCAGGTGGTTTGCTGCCCTGGAGCAGACACTGCACTCTGGGGAAATGAGACCCAAAACATCCACACACATAGCTGATGTTTTACAGTGCTGACCATCACTGCCACCAAGCCCATGGCAGTGCAGATGTCACTCCCAATATGCACATGGAGAAGAGCTCACAGGCAGTTCTAGCATCCTAAAAGTCAGGCTGGGGCATTTATCTAAACAATACTAAAGAGCTGCAAGGCTGAGGCAGGGACTATAAAAGAATCAAACTTTGTTATCAGAATAATCCTCCCTGGCCCTACCATCTGCAGGTCTGACAGCTCTGCAGCCCCTGAAAGAAAACAAACCACTGGTGTTTTTCTTCCCACCTGGAACCACCTTTCCCACACAGAAAAAGCACCTCCATGTGGTTTAACTCCACGACTTTGAAGCCAAGCTCATGACACTGGCTAGGTCCCAGCTTGGGATATTTGCAGTGCTTTTGGTTTACCAGCAGATCTGTTAATATTCACAGTGGTCTCTCTCAGCTGAGTGCCTGAGCACAGGGGTGGGGAAAAAGTGGTAAATGAAGCCATGAAGTGTTGAATCCTTAACTGCTTCCTAAGCCTTCTGGGGCACTACCCCAGCTAGCCAGGCAGACAAGCAGCCTAGATACTGAGGGCATCTGGAGCTGGGTCATGAATTCCTATTGGCACCAGGCACTCTCTCTCCTTCCTTCTCTCTGTTACCTTCCCAAGTTAACAGACAGATATCCTTCCCCGGGGGCTGGGCCTCTGTTAATATTTTCCTCTGAAGTGAGGAAATGACCATATTCTCCAAACTATTACAGCAGAAAGAATTGTTTTCAATCTGGAAGGATTTTTTTCCCCCTGCTGAGCACATTGGGAAGCAGTGAGCCCATCACTGCAGCTGTCCAAGTGTCTACTTCACCACAGCTTTATTTTTAGAAGCACTTTTCCTAACAGACTATTCTGATGTCACCCTGAGGGCTTCCCCAGCCCAGCGAGCCACACAACAGGCTGTGGGTGCTTCTTCACGACATGCCAAAAAGTCTTCTTGAATGAAATTGTCACCTTAAGAACTCCAGTCACTTCCCAAAAGATCTGTAAGCTCTGGGCACCCGTGTTTCTGCCACGAGCATCTCTCCTTCTTGCAGCCTTATCTAGCAGAGCACCTGAAGACAAGTCTGTGATGTGGTGGGAGCCTCACACCAGCAAGGAGAAGCTGTGGCTGCTGGGACTCTGAGGGATGTCCAGGCTCTGCCACACCCTTGCATGCACTCTGAGCTTCCAGCCTGCACTTCCCTCAGTGCTTCTGGGCTTGGAGGATGTCTCCCTGTGGAGTTTCTCCTGCAGCATTTCATTTTTCAGTAACCTGAGTACACTGAACAAAACCAGAGTCTGTGACCAGGGTTGGAAACTCCCCCCTCACAGGCAGGTTCCTCACAGCCCCAGGTCCCTGCAGCTGAAGAGCTCAGGGCAACTGAGGCAGGGACCAGCCTCACTGCCAGCAGTTGTGCTCCACCATCCACAGCAGCAAGGTGCATGGAGTGCCCCAGGAGGCAGGCTGAACAGCTACAGCCCCACTCACAGCCAAACACCCTCAGCACAGGGCCAGGTAAATAAATATTTTGTGTAGGAAAGGACTTTTGAGATGACCCCAAGCTACCAGGTGCTTTTGCTCTCACACAGTAAATGGAGAACTAGAGCACAGGAAAGTGTCTATAGCAGAGGCTTGTGTTAACACCCTTAACCACAAACCCCAGTGCAAGCACCACAGAGCAGAGGAGTCTTCAGGAACAGCTCCACATCATGGGCTGTTTATTCAGAAATTCAGAGGAAACCCTAGCTCTCCTGACACTTCTATAAAATAAGCTGAAGTAACCTCTAGTGACTAGAAAAAAGTTGTAATCTCTCCTGCCATTCCCCAGGTTTCCCGAGCCCAGAAAGGGTGGGTTCAGCTTTACACAAAGCAGCAAGTAAGTGCTGCTTAAAGTAACCTCTCTACTCATCTTTGTGGTGGAATACAGCAACGACTCAGGAGACCAAAATGACACTGTACAGCTTCAGAGGACAGGAAGACAGGAAGTCTTTAACAACTTGCAATTACCAGAGAGAATGGAGGGTGGTCAGTGTCTAAATCCAGGCTGGAATTCAGCCAGAACTCAGCACTAAAGTACCATCACCTGCTGCCAAATGAGCTAAAATGCAGATCTTGAACTGCTGAAACAATGAAATCCCTTGCAGTGCCTTGCCTTTGGGAACAAAGAACAGGTCAGGCCTTCCACAGACCCATTCTCATTTTAAAAGGCCACAGAAAACAGGGTGATTGTGTGAAGGGGTTGCCTCATAGACCCCAGAGCACCAAGATAAACATCTGCCAGGGAGAGCTTAAGAGATCCATAAAGGGAGAGTGATTCCAGTCAGGCTAACAACCTCAGGTTTTACTCTCCTGCTCAAGTGGTTTCATCTGAGCCCTGCCTGGGAAAGCCACGAGTGCATGCTAGGTCCCTGATTTCATGGAGGAGGCACCAATTTGATGCTCTGGTTCTGCTAAAAGTCTACACAGTGCACAGTTCATTAGGCCCTTTCTATGCCAGTAGCACACAGTGTGGAAGGAGTCAGCACACTGCCCATGGCTCACAGCTCCAAGCAGCTCTCAGCACAGAGATCAACACTAACTCCCAGGCAGCACCTGCTCCTTCCCCTCCCATGGCTACCACCCAGAAAAAGCTTTCTTCTCTGTCTCTCTCCTTGTTAGAGGCATCAGATACTCCTGCCAGTCTCCATCCAGTCACATCACAACTAATCACCCATGGCACCAGTCACTCAGGCTCAAGGGGAGCAGAACGATAGCCAGACTCATCATACCTCCCTCTCTGACCCAGAGGGATGGCAGATGAAAGATGGATTGGGGAAAAGACACCCGATGGTGAGGAGAGGAGAGCTGCATTCCCATGCTCAGCCACAGCCTGCTGTGAGAGAAAATCCCTCCAGCCCCGACAGCAGTTTGATGTGCCAGAGGACAGCACAAGAGCCACGGCCACACGTGCAAGATACCTCTGCACTTAAAGACTTCCCTGAGCATGGCTCCTATCTGCCAATCATTAAGCTTCTCCCTCCAGCCACATCCAAAAAAAAGCTTTGCCTTTGTTATAATTGTTGGACAAGTAAGTGTCTTCTCAAAATAAAAAGGGTATCCATGGCAACAACTGTATTTAGGAACAGGAGGACTGACAGAGGGTTCAAAACCCCAGCAACAGGCTACAGCTCTGCCATTCAAACACATTTGGGTAGAAAAACTATTATGAGCCAGTCTCAGTTGTTTGCTTGAGCCTGCTGCTCCCAAAACTGGGGTTTCCCTGAGGCTACCACTGTCATCTTATTCTCTGAAGAACCAGCCCCTCTCTCCAGGAGAAGCAAGAGATGGTGACACACCAGAAAGGAATGTGGGCTAACTTCTGCCCTGCTGATCTTCCCATCTCAGAATCACAGGATGAAGGTGGAAATCGCTGTGGCTGTGCAAGATGTCAGGGGCTGTGGCTGTTTGACCCCCTTGTGACACAGTAAGAAGAAAAGGAAACAAAATGTAAGATAGTAGCAGTGAACCTATACACACACTGAGGCAATTCACAAGCTTGATTCTATATTTAAAGCATGTTTCCGTGAAAGGCAAATAAAACATACACCATCCTCTGCTTTCCCAGTTTACAGGCAGAAATATACAGCCCTGAGCTCAAGCAGTGTAAGTACAACCTTACATTTGCATCACAACACCGCACACAAAACCACCAGAAAAGATTTAACCCTAAAAGGCACACAAGTTGAGTCACAGATCTGCAGAACTCCCCAGCAATACAGGCTACAGAAACGACACTGGATGTGTCAACAGAGGTCAGAATGGATAGATAGTCCCTGTTTGATTTTAGCCTGAGGAAGAGCTCCCAATTCAAACACTATAATCTAAACCCAGCTGTCAGAGGAAAAACTGCTAAATGCATCTCTTAACCTTGAGTCACTAGAACCACAGGCCAACAATATTCTGTCCACACAAAATTCATTCTGTGGGCACTCCAGAACCAACCCATCCAGCATCACACACACAACTGCTGGCTACCAAAGAGTGGATTCCCACCCAGTCCCTCCACAGGGAGCTCAGCAAATCCCTCTATAGACTCCAAATCTCTTGATAGGTTCTGGAAATGTGGCTTTGGCAGATGCAGTAAGGCTGGAATGACAGACTAAGGAAGATAAGGATTCAGCATTGGAGTAACACGTGTCCTCAGCCTTCCTACCGAGACCTCTCTATGGGCTAAAATGTCATTCTCCCACGGTCAGAGGTTTATGTAAGGAGGACAAATGAGGTGGAAGAGGGCAGGGGAATATACACATTCCATTTGCCTTCTGGCAGCTCTTGCCAGAGGAATCAAGTGCTGGTCAGTGGGCTCAGAAAAGCCAATCCTTCCTCCTCCTTCCCCCTGTTTAGGAAGCTCTGTGCTGCAGCATCTATCAGCCCCCAAAAAAGCTAGCAAGACTTTCCCAGTCACAGATCCACCTCTTGAGAAGAAGATGGGTTTGTTTCCTTGCACAGGCAATGGGCAGCAGCCAGTCCAACACCA
>NW_008582471.1:0-613 GCF_000691845.1 Merops nubicus | reverse complement strand
CAGCCGCTCCCGTGGGCTAGAAAGCGGAGCCGCATCTCAGAGCCTGCCCAGTCAGCCTCTGCAAGCCCTGTAGGCATTTTTACTGCTTCACATTTAGAAAGACAAAGGGCTAGTCTTTACGGCCAAAGGGAAGCACCGGGAGAAGGGATGGAAGAGCCGTGACGCAGCTGAACTCACCAGCCCTGCACACTCCGTCCGCCTCGCTGCCGAGCAGCTATTCCGACGCAAGGCTGCTCTGATTCTAGACACCCAACGGGGGTAGGAAATAGGCGACAACATCTTCTTAGAGCTCCTTAGAGCCAGAAGCTCAGGCTCGCTGGCCGGAGCGGGCACAGCCCGGGCGGGGGGCACTCACTCACCCTGCAGCTGGGCAGACAGCGCTTCCTGCTGCTGCCGGTACTTCTGCGCCAGCGCCTCGGCGCTCCGCACCTTCTGCTGCAAGTGGTGGTACATGAAAACTCCGGAGCCCAGGCACGCCACGGTCACCAGGCAAAAGGCGGTCTGCAGGAGCCCCTTCTGCCTCCTGGAGCACATGCCGGTGCCCATGGTGCGGCCGGAGCGAGGGGAGGCAGCGCTGCCTCGCCGGCGCCGCTAAAGCATCTGATGGGTTTCT
>NW_008582470.1:0-946 GCF_000691845.1 Merops nubicus | reverse complement strand
CTTTTCCAACCTTAATGATTCTATAAGGAAGAGCACAAGACATGAAGGATCTTAGAGCTTTGTAGAGTCACCCAGAGGGAGGCTGATAGAGCTTACTTTGTCTTGAAAGAAGAGACAAGAGGCACAGGTGGGAACTTGAGGAATTCTGGCTAAATGAAGGTGATAGCTTTTACTGTGAAGGTGAGCAAGCACTGAAAGAAGAGCCCAGAAAGGCTGTGGATCTATATCCCCAGAGATACTCAGACTTTGGCTGCATATGGCCCCAAGCAGCCTGCTTGACATCAGAGCAAGATGGCTCTTGAGCAAGAGGCTGGGCTCTGTGACTCCCACGGGTATGTCCTTCTGTTATTCCTTGTGAATTAACGTGCCAGCAGCCAGAGCAAGCATGAAAAATCACAAATAAACTCACATAGTCACTGTCCAGAGTCAAACAGGCTTCCCCACATCCAGGAGTCTGTCCAGATTTACAGAAAGTAACCAAATTAATTTCTCTGCCCTTTCTGTGGAAGGGGCAGACCCAGGCACACAGACCCTGTCAATACCTCAGCTGAAGCTTTCCTCCCTCAATTTCAACCCTCATTTCCCCAGAGGTTATGGGCTATGCACACCAAGGTCTCTGTCAGGCCTTTAACTGGAGCTGCTTCTCCAAACAGAAGGGCTGAGGCTGCTGTAGGTCTCACCTCTTTGGCACTTGTGAAGGCCACTCCAGAAAAGGCATATCTGTCAACCACAAGTGTGATCCCCTGATGGAGCTTCTCTTTCATCAGTGGTCTGAAAAACACGTGGGAGCAAAGAAAATAATGTTACACTCCTTTGTAATGATAAAAATCAAAGGAGTTCATCTAAAAGATGATTAACACTGCCTCCTTGTTAATTACACCATTAGCAGCGACCATTAGCAGTGCCATCTATGATGCTCATCACAGGGAAATAGCTATTTGTATTC
>NW_008582469.1:0-20052 GCF_000691845.1 Merops nubicus | reverse complement strand
TGGAGGGGTTTCAAAGCCGTGTAGATGAGATGTTGAGGGATGTGGTTCAGGGGTGGACTTGGCAGTGCTGGGTCAATGGCTGGACTCGATGATATTGAAAGTCTCTTCCAACCAGAACAATTCTGTGATTCTCCAAACTAAACAACCCCAGTGTCCTCCTGCCCGGAGCCTTCCTCCCAGGGGCAGCAGGCTCTGATGTGCCCTACGCTGGCCCTCAGAGGAGATGTCCTCACCCACCCCACGTCCCACCTCCTGCGGAGAGCCAAGGGTAACAGGGAGGGGGCAGCGAGGTGTGGGTGTTTGAAATAATGCACACAGAGAGGGCAAGTGCCACCAGTATTGGTCCTTCTAATAAAACAAAGTTATCTTGGAGAGATGGAAAACCCTTGAAAGCATATCCGTGCTACAGGACTTGATAAAATAGCAAAATTTGGAGCAACGGAATTCTCTGTTCTGAGTTGCATGCTAACAGTGCACCACATAGGAGAAGAGACTATAAATAAAAGATGGAGTTCATTTAATTTTCAGGAGGACCCCAGCTTCTGGAGTCAAGGAAAGCTGCTCCTGATGCTGCAGTGCTGACATAAACCCTGGGACTGCAGATATCAAGTTCTTCCCTTTGGTGCTCAGCTGAGGGACTTTAATGAGGTCTGTGAAAACAGGAAGATGACTTGAATGTGCTTTTTACAAGCTGATGTTACAAATGTAGTCAGCATCTCTGCTTACACTGCTTTTATCTCTGCTTTTTCCACTTACAACATTGTTTTGTGTGTTTTACTAGCAATGGAAAAATGGATTTGCTCTGTTTGGATTAACAAGCTAATTAAAAGTAATTAATGTAAGTGTTCTAGCATGAAAACTGTGTTGTCTCAGTCTCCTTTTTGAGTTTCTAAATGTGCTGGATATTTCCAAAATACATTGCAAATTCATCCACTTTTAGAAGCGTTTATTTTCCACTTTTGGTGAAAATGTGGTTGCAGGAAGCCTCAGAAGGTTATTCTGATCCTGCAAGAGCGATGAGCTGCATGAAATTACAGACTTTTGGTGAGGAGAATTATCTTTCACATAGAAAGGTCTGGGTAAAATCCCTGTTTGGGGGATTTCTATGTGTTTGGGGGATTCCCCGTGTGTTCATAGGCAGTTATATTTTCGAAGATTATTATTAGATTTTTATGTTTCTGATCTGATCTGATCTCACTGTGGTATCGAAGCCCTGTAGACTAACCCAGCCTGACCCTGGCACGTGTTGGTGCTCTGGCTCCAATCAGCATCAAGACCGTGCTGCTTTTTATTTGCCTTAAGCCGTCTAACCAGTTTTTTTTTTGCCAGCCTAATGGATTAAATTTTACTTCCCTCTTCCTTAGCAGAGATGAAGTATCAGGGTACTTTTTCTGCTGTTTACCTTCGGAGCGGAAGGTTCTTGTTCTTCTAGTTCTCCTGTGTAGGGCAGCTCAGAGCCAGGCACACGGCGTCTGCTGGGATACCGAGGAGTTTCTCCAGGGAACCTGGACATGTTAAAACACAGCCTGTTTTTGTTCACTTTGGGACTAATTCTAACTGGAAAAACTTTTTGGATAAAAGGTAAGCTTTCAGGTTTTGTTACCTGTTCAGAAAGTTTCCCCACGTCTTCGTGTACCCTCTGGTCCATGTTGTAGTGATGCACACCTTCCAGGTCGAGTCACCGTTCTCCCCAGGGATCAGGCTATTACCTGACCTGCCAGTTGAGAAAATCTTGTTCAAGAAGAAGTCATCTGGAAAAGATAACAGGTTGAAGCTTCATACAGTTGAGCTCTTTGTGTTGTTTTTTATTTCTCCAGGGTGTAGTAGGTAAGTCAATACATCTTCCATATGGACACTGGTTGTGACAACTGCAGTTGCTGTCGTTCATCAGTACTAAAGACTGTAGAAAAAGATTATTTCTTCAGTAATGTGAGGGAAGTTCCTGTAGTTCTGGTTTAGTTCCTCATTAACTCATTTCCATTAATGATTGGGCTTCAGATTTTAGATTTAGACATAACCCCTGGAATATTTCTTAGAAAGTGATATTTTTATGACGGTTTCCTGCTTTCAGGTGTCAGAATTTGAATTGCTGGAATTGCCTTTCCACTGCTCACTCAGCATACTCTTAACTCATGAAACAGAATGGGTTTCATGACTTAGATAATAAAATTATTGAAGATTAACAGCAAAGTGAGACAAATAGAGTGCTGATATTCTTTGCAGACCTATTTGCTAATAGCAACTTGCACATTTGGATTGCAATGAGGCTTTAATGTTAACCATATGCTACCTGCACCTAGCTTTTAAAACTGCTGATGTTATCTCAGAGGTAGAGATCATCATTACACTCAGGAATCCTCCTCCTTGCTTTGAATGGGTGGTTCTGTGGCTTCTTTGCAATTATGAATTCCTTTCAGAGAAACGTGGGAGGCTGAGAATGACTTTGTGCTACTATAAATGAGAAGAAATCTCTTTGTTTCTGTATGAAAGAACAATTGAAGGAAGAAGAAACTACTTTCATTGCCTTTATGAAAACGTTTACCTGAAACCAGATACTCAGCAGACTTCTTATCTTTAGCTTCCTGCATTAACATGATGTTCTGGGGATAATTTTTATATACTGTAAAATGCTGCAAACCTTCTGCAAAGGTTTGACTGGTGCTGGAAAAAAAACAAAATGTGGTTAAATAATTTGCTAGTTTTCCTTTCTGTGCTCCAGAAGACCCCAGCTTTAATCTGAAGTTACATTTTTAAAATCACTTTGACCATTCCTAAACTATTTCTTCTCCACTATCAAAGCATGCACTGAATACAGGAAGATTTTTTTCCCCTTGGGATTCCTTACTATATTACTGTCACATTGGTTGAAGGATTTGTCTTTTTCAAACAATAATTGATTTGGTTTGATATTGTCTATATGAAGGACTGAGAAAAAGCTGAGCTATTATCCCAGTTTATAATGTAACTAAGACCAGGAGTTAAAGCCAAGACTGCCAGCCAGTTTTGGGCACCCTGTTCAGCAAAGCTTTTGCTCAGATTTGCAGTTATTAGCACTTCACATCAGTTGTGTTTGGGGTGCTGTACTCGTTACCCTGGAATATGGTCAAAACAGCATTTCTGCAGAGGATGAGGCCACGTATATTTAGTTTATACATTCAGAAGTGAAGAGTAACTTGGCCATCAATGAAAATGTTGATTTCTGCACCTTTCCCAGCATCATCCAAGAGCTCTGGCCAAGACAGAATACACCAAACTGAGCCTGGGCAACCAGCTCTTGTACTGGTGAAACTGCTCTTTCTCCATTTATGCTGGGACCAGAACAGTCTTTCAGCAACCATCAGTGTGCAGATGCCAACATAATGTCTTAGATTGTGACAGTATCCTTTCTGATTCTTTAGGAATTTAAAACTTTATTTTCAGGTGCATCTTCTGAACAGACAGACAGAGCTTCTAGTTTAGAAATAATCATTCCTCGAAGCCTGATGGGCAGAGAGAAGCATCACCCATTTTTCCATGAGGTTTGTTACTCTGATGTTTATGTTGCTGTTTTTCACACTACTGTCCTATATTACACACACAATGTATGGTATATAGAGATTATTTTTATGAAGACATGTACCACACACTCTCTCTTCAGAGTCTTAGTCTTTTTTAACTAGTTTTGAGTACATTTTTTCCCACAAAGGTCTGTGATTGCACTTTAAGTTAGCACCTTTCAAACTTCTAGTCTTGTTACAGCCTTGTAAGACAACAGTGAGAAGAAACACAAATATTTCCATTTCCTCTCTGTCAGAGCAGATGTTGATCTCAAATTTTAATTAATGTCCATGCTGTGTATGTTCTTCTGCTCATGCACCTGTTCTTTGGATAACCAGAGGATTTCAACCAGGTCGCCCCTGAAGGGCTGATTCTCACTTCGTAGAAATGACCCCACAGAGTGGCACAGGTTAAATGAATGAGTTAAAAGAGAAAGGTCTGAGCCTCAATTCTTCAGTTCTGAGGTAACTTACCTTTGTCCTAGATATGGAGTTCAATTAGTGAGGTGACTGGTAACGAAACAGCATTAGTCATCTCTGTGCAAACTGATGAAGGAAGGAACAATCTATGAGCTGTACACCTGGCTGCCAAAAATTTACACAAGGGGTGTCATGACACAGGATGTGGTAGTTGGACAAAGAGTGCATAGGTGGGCTGTGCCCCTCTGTCTTCTATGTGAAAGTGAAAATGTATAGATTAATCAAATTTAAGCTTTCCATAGGAAAAAATGTAGAGTGTACTCCTGAGACTCTGAAATCTAGAAGGCATGAGAGGATTCTGTGTTTTGGAGATACTTAAAACTATATAGTAGCTGGACCTCTCTAACAAAACATGGAAATGACACAATCAAGTAGTAAATCACCTAATTAAGTGATATCTTTTGTTCTGTTTTCAGGAGCATTCACATGACAATCTTTCTTACTCAGTTAAAACCAGAAATGGAACGTATCTCCTGAAACTGAAGAAAAATAAGTATGTAATAGAGTGTTCTAAGGAATCATAGCATCTTGGGAGTCAGTTGCATATAGACAAGTGTTTTTATACAGGAAAAAAAAATCAGAAGAACCATTTAAATGGCAGGTTGTAGTAATTACCAAATTACTCTGATAAATAATGTCTCTGTTATGGTACTAGGTTGCAAATAGGAGGGAATAACATTTTTTCTAGTTGTGAAGAAATATATTTTGATTAATTTTTTTATCAGTAGCACAAGAAAGTCCATTTCAGAAAACCCCTATGGAAAATTAGAATTAAGTTCAACATTAGCTTTCTGTTAGCAGGGGGAGGGCTGTTAACCATGTTGTAATAGAAGAAATTTGCCTGTTACTGTTGTTCCTCATTCCTGAGCCTCTAATAGTCCCATCCCTGATGCAACATACTCTGCTCAGATCCTGCTCTATGGATATATTAGTTAAAATATTTCAAAGTCACTCATTTTCCAAATACTGCAGCTCATTTTAAGTTTGGGTTTTTTTTGTTTGTTTTGTTTTGTTTTCACATTTGTGGATTCTAATAATAATTTAGCAGGAGTCTGCTGCTAACAGAATGGAGTACTTACTAGGATTCTTGACTTATTTCTTGGTTTCTTGACTGTTAAAAGAGCAGTAGTTTATTTTTGTTTCCAGAAAGCTTGTTAGTGAAGACTTTATTCTATATACATATGGAGAAAATGGGAAACTGGAGGCAACACAGTTGAAAAATGAGGTATTGTATATAATTAAGTTCCCCTTTTGTGTCAGAGTTTCCTGTAACCAGGGAAGCCAAGCTTTAGGAATCAAAGCCATAACAAGAAATTGATAGAAATGAGGATGACAAGAAGGATGTGTATGTATCTAATGTATTTTCAAAGCAAAAGTGAATACATAACCATTAAATCTCAGTATCTAGGTATCTCTATAGTAGGATAGTGAAAATTGTTTGAATTTTTGGCAGTGGAGGGGCAAATGCAGGTGATGCACATAAAGTATCTACAGAAGAAAAATATATTTACTGGGAAATAGATTTCTGAGAGTTTCCACATTTGTGGCACTTCTGTTTAACAGTTACCACTGACACAAAACATAAGATTCTATGTCTTAAGAGGGAGTGGGCAGTTTAGATTTATTTGTTATACTTATTTTTATGTTATACAGCATCCCTGTGTTCCAGGCTGTGAAAGGAGATGCCAGGAGATTACGCCAAGACTGATTCTGAGCTACCTGATTAGGTGGTCTTTGCATAGTATGCAAGTAGAAGTAAAATGGCAGCAGCAAAGCTCTACAGTTTTTAGATCCTGTATCAAACAAGCCTTTTAAATACTTTGAATTTAATTTAACTTTCAGCTGCATGTGAAGTCAGTGAGACTTTATTGGGTGCTTTGTGCATGGGAGATGTTCTCAGGTCTGTCTTTGAGAGGAGTCTAAGAACAGGATGAGCAACATAGATGGAAAGATTTTGGTAAAACATAGTGGTGGGTTAAACTAAAAAGCTGGTTGTTCCATAGAACCAAAGGAGTAAATCCTATTGTAAGCATTCATGTCAGGTAATATTCTACTCCAGGAAGGCTGGGATTACTTTTAGAATAGGGAACTCTGTAATTTGTAAGAGATGGTTTTAATAGAATGAAAATGAAAAGGTTAGTTAGCAAATAAGTGTACATTTGAAAGCCACAACCCTATTTGGTCATTAATTAGGTGGTTTCATTGCATTTCAGACACACTGTTATTACCATGGCACTGTTGAAGGAGTTGCTGACTCAGTGCTTGCTCTCAGCACATGTGATGGCCTAAGGTATTACCTCTTGCTTTTCACTTCAGGATGATTAATTGTGTGGTACCAAAGTAAAACAATAAAAAACCAGTTGCTACTCATCATACAGCTGGAGAGAAAACACCTTTTGTTTCTTTTTTTTCTTTTTACTATTTCTCCTTTTGGTGAGTCTGGAACTCAGTACAAGTTTTATAGTTTTCCTCAACTACCACTTTTTTCCCCTTGTCCAAAATTCCTTCACAGAAAAAAGATAATATGAGAGACAGCAAAATCTAAATACAGGCAGAACATGGGCATGAACTGAGGCCTTTATTATTTGATGCAAATGTCCTGACCAGAAATACCCTTGTACAAGAAATGCTACTTGCTGAAACCTTCACTGAACTTAAAACACTCCTGAGAACAATTTTGTCTTCAAAAGACAAACCATTTCCATGGAAATGTTTTGGCCAAATTTGAAACAAATAACTTTCACATGTTATTAACTAGAGAATTCGTGTTCTAAATACAGTTTTGAGATTCTGGAGAACAAGATAATAGCTTCTGAAAGATACTGGTACAGCATATGGGCATGTTGCAGGCATTTCTGAGGCATGGACAAATGTAAAATCCTTATGGTCAGTGCAATGCTGCTGCTGCCCACGAAAACACCCTGGGGATTGCTTTTAGCCTCCCTTTCTGCCTTAGAAGATATCTTTTTCTAAAATGCTAGATCACTTTAGCATGGGCCATTACTTTAGCATGGGACTAGGAGTGAGATTAGAGATAAAGACTAAAAGAGTCTCTTTGCATCAGCTCTGTAGCCAAAATCCACATTAATTTAGTAACAATTTGGCTTTCCCACTCACTGATTCAAGGGGCCCACACTTGTGTATGATGGAGTATTTAAAATCAGTTCTGGTTTGTCTTTTGAGATCCTGTTGG
Source organism: Merops nubicus (assembly GCF_000691845.1). Classification (NCBI taxonomy): domain Eukaryota; kingdom Metazoa; phylum Chordata; class Aves; order Coraciiformes; family Meropidae; genus Merops; species Merops nubicus. The sequence goes on along the minus strand of NW_008582469.1, from coordinate 12,843 downwards.
GCATTTGAACTTACCCCCTATATTAATATAATTTCAGTTAATCATTTATTTCAACATAGTGCAATATTTTTTAAGTATCCAGCTGTAATTCACTCACCTAGTCATAGCTGTGAGAGAAAAACTGTGCAATCATTTTTCATTCTTTTATGATTCCTAGAGGAATTCTCTACATTGGTGGCAAATGGTATGGAATGGAGCCACTCAACACATCCAGCACATTTGAGCACATGTTTTACCTGTTAGAAGATATGCAGGATATCCCCTTCCAGTGTGGTGTGCTGAATGGCAGCCTTCATCCCCAGAAGATGTTTGTGGAGCCTTCTGTGAAATATGCTTTTTTGTCAAACAGCACCTCTAGCAGGGAGAAGCTTTTGAGGGTAAATACCTTTCTGTTTCTCTCTTGAGTCCAAGCCTTCTTCCTCCTCAGTAAGTTCCAGCAAACAAAGGTCTCCAGAGCTTCTGCTCTGGCATGGTATCATTGCCCTGGCAGGCCACTTCCTTCTTGCCTTCATTTTCATGGGCCCCAAACTGGCTGGAGTATTGCTGAGGAAATCCTGAAGTGGAAGAACAGCACAATGGGAATTTAACATAGCTTGAATCATAGAATCACAGGACTACTATGGTGAGGGTTGGAAAGGACCTCTGGAGATCATGTCACCCAATCCCCCTACTAAAAGCAGGGTCACCCACAGCAGGCTGCCCAGGATCATGTCCAGGCAGGTTTGGAATCTCTCAGGAGAAGGAGGCTCCACAACTCTGGGCAGTCTGCTCCAGGGCTCAGGCACCCTCACAGGAAAGTTCTTCCTCACATTCTGATGGAACTTGCTAGGTTCCAGTTTGTGCCCATTGCCCCCTGTCCTGTCACTGGGCACCACTGACAAGAGTCTGGCCTCATCCTCTTGACCCTCACCCTTTAGATAGTGATAAGTGTTGATCAGATTCCCTCTCAGTCCTCTCACCTCCAGGCTAAACAGACCCAGGGCTCTCAGCCTTCCCTTGTCAGAGAGATGCTCCAGTCCCCTCAGCATCTTTGTAGCCCTTCACTGGCCTTTCTCCAGTAGTTCCTTGTCTCTCTTGAACTGGGGAGCCCAGAACTGGCTGCAACACTCCAGAGGTAGCCTCACTAGGGCACTGTAGAAGGGGAGGAGAACCTTCATTGACCTACTGGCCACACTCTTCTTAATGCACCCCAGAAGACCATTGGTCTTGGCCATAAGAAAACATTGCTGGCTCATGGGGAGCTTGTTGTCCACCAGGACTCCCAGGCCCTCCACATTAAAATAATTGCTTTATAAATCCATGAACAGGAAGTCATGAGAAAGAGAAGTAATAAACCCTTGAATTCAGTAGTTGTGATATTAACTTACTGTGTTTTCTGCTTTGCAGAAGAAGCGAGCTGTCCTGCCACAGAAGAGCTACGTGGAATTATTTGTGGTTGTGGATAACAACAGGGTAAGGATTTCATCCAATGCTATATACATTTTATTAAACCATTACATGTTTTCTCTGATATTCTCATATGATGTTTTACAGTTTTTGCTGAAGAATTCTGATCCTGCTGCGGTGCAAAAGGAGACAGTTGAGCTCATTAATTATGTTGATGGGGTAGGTCAGATAAGTTCCTGAGATTCAGTAGTTTCTACTTTATTATAGTTTTCAGAAGAAAAGCTAATGCAATAAATCTGAACAATTATGTCCTGAAACTGTGTTTGGAAGTTTCCAGTTTGGAATATACAGCAATATTTAACACATTTAAGGCACCTCATGAATCTACACACAAGTCTTTCAGAGTTGTAGACAGAGGGAGAGATGCAAGATGTTTTTAACCACTTCTCTGCACTCCCAGACTTTAGCTGCTGCAGGAATGAGAGGTCTCCAGTAGGTTTCACATTTCCAGGAGGAGTAGCTCTCATGTATGTAGTTCTTTTTTATTAAGCAAACTGTCAGCACTGTGACCGATTCCATAAGCTCTCTGATCACCTGTTCCTGATTTCTTCTGAAGACAATTAGTTGAGGAAATGAATGAATGAATGTGATCTTTCCAACTTCTCCAACTGTAAAACATGTTTAGGTATCTTCATGAAGCAGGTTGCTTTCAGTCATATATTCCTTCATCAAATCAAACTTAATTATTCAAAGTAACTAGCATTATGTCTCAGTCATTAGGTTCAACATAATGTTTACATTGTAATTGTTCAGAATTCAGTTGAAACAGCCTGATGGACAGTAATTACCATTATATTCTTTCAGATGTACAGAGCATTAAACATCCAGATTGTTTTGGTTGGATTAGAGATCTGGACAGACAGGAATCAGGTGTCTGTAGTGGATGGTTCAGCTGGAGATGTGCTGAGCAGATTTGTCTCCTGGAGACAGAGAGATCTTCTGAAACGATCACGAAACGACGTCAGCCACCTCATAATGTAAGTGTTCACCAGTGGTCACACCCATCAACACAGCCAGGGCTGCTAATGTGTGTGATGTGGGGCTGCTGAATGACTGAAAATACAACTAGAGTAAAATTCACTCCAATTCCAAATTTTCACCTGGAAAAGTGTCAAGAAAGTGTAACGAGTTCTTTGTAGATAAAGAGGGGTTGGAGCAGGTGACCTCATGACACTGTTTCCAACCTCAACCATTTTGTGATTTGGTGAACTTGGAAGCACTGACACAGCAGATTTAGGTAACTGGTCATTATTTTCAAGCTCTGTTATTCACCTGTTCATTATTTATTGTAGTGAAACCCTGATGTGATGATAAATTTATTCTTTACTTCAAGAAAATGAACTCTTGACTTGCACTATTTGTTTCAAACTCATCAGTGTCTTTTAGTAGAAATCATGAACTTTCAGCCCCTCTTTCAACAACACCTTCAAACTGCTTTTGTTGTAGAGGGAGAGGCTCTTATGATGGATCCATTGGAATGGCTTATGTGGGTACTGTCTGCTCACAAGTCCAGGGAGGATCAATCAGCACTGTAAGTACATAAGGTTGTGGTTACTGGAAGAAACTAGCACAGGAGCTGCTAAACTATCATAGATATGCTGCTAGTGAGATCAAGAGTTACATTTACCCAACCCAGAGTTGTAGCTACTGCTATTGCCAGACCCAACCCAGAGTTGTAGCTTCTGCTATTGCCAGACATTGCTTCCACAGAGGTGCCTTCCAGAACATCCTAAATAAAGAAGGTGCCATTTGTCAACCTCTTTGCTCCAGTCACTCAGGCCTTGGAGTGATAGAGTTTCTTTCATGGGGTTTCTGATGTAAAGACTTGTTATTTTTATACTTATATTTAAAAAAAAATTGTTTCCCCCATTTCTTTCTTCATCCTGTTCCAGTCCATTTGGCTGATTTAGTCCTGAAATATTTTTTTAATCAGCTTTTTGTAATTCATCTAGCTCAAGGTTGTGTAAGAAAAGCCCATTCTGTCAAGTTTCATAACCACTGGCTTTGGGATGGGGATGCAGCTACAAAATAATGTGTATTTTTTGACTCCACAAGGACAGGCAGGGAACATAATGGGCTCTGTTATCAAGTGTCTGGAATTCTCCACAGTGATGCTGTAAATAGTCAAGCATTTTAATTTGGGCAGAATTAGCCAGATTCTGTTCTTTAACAGTCTTTGTCTTTTTGTCTTTGAAGACTCCATTGAAATCAGTGTCCTGACTGATAAACTGTGTCATTATTCAGAACATGATCCTAATGGAAGGAATAGAAACAGCAGCAGGATCTGGCCCTACCGAAAAAACAGTGACAAGCTGGCTGTCCTTGCTGCTTTCCCTTTGCAAACCAATTTAGTATTCTGTCTGCATAGCCTCTGAGAGATTTAGGGCTTGAAGAAATCAATAGCAGGAACTTAGCAATGGCTTTTGTTGTGTATTTTTTAACACTGGTTCTCTTCATTAGTTGAATCATAACAATATGTTACGTCACGCTACAGTAGTCGCACATGAGCTGGGGCACAACCTGGGCATGAAACACGATGACAAAAGGTGTCCTGCACCCTACATTATGCACAGCACAGATAAGTAAGATTACCAGTTATTTTATTCCAATAAAACTTATTTACCTGCAGTGACTATGCTTTCTAAGCTGTGAAACCCCCACCAGTCTTCAAGGCCTTTTGTGAATGGGGAGTTGTTTGAAAAGTTTAAGCACAGAGGTGAATTCATTGACTTAGATCCTGATATCATTTTAAATTATTTGAAAGGTTACCTGTTTTCTCATCCTGTCATTCTTTATTTGTAGCATTCCTAAAAACTTATTTGTATTTTCTTAAATTTTTTATGGTAGTGTCTTGCTGGTTTTTTTACCCTGCTGAGAATGCTTTACATGTATTCACTGGGTTTGTGCAAACCTGCAGCCTCTGCACAGATTCTCTTATCAGTTAGTTTAAACCAAACTTCTCAGCTTATGTTTCTTTCAGTCCTTTGGCTTTCCCTTACAAGAAAAAGATCATATTATTTTATCTGTCCACATCTGTATTAATAAATCAGGGTAATTGAACACTGGGCCAAAGCAGATGCATCCCTGAGTTCTTAGGGACTCCAGGTTAACATGAACGTTCTCTTGGAAAGTATTTTTTAATCAAGCAATTTTAGACTCAGTACAGACAAGGAATTTCCAAAGCCTGGTTTTTATGGGACATCGGAATGGATAATCTGATGGTCTCTTTTTCTTCTGAGAATACTTGCATTTATGTTATATATAGTATTTTTGACTTCAAGTGCTGTCCTCTAATGCAAAATAAAGTCAAAATTAAGTATCTCATTATCTCCTGGTGTTATGGAACATATTTATTATAGATTGACAATATTTTAAGGGCTTGAATTGTATTTTTTTATTGCAAGCAAAATAAAAATAATACAAAAATAATATTATGCTTTCCAGTGGATCCAGGAATTTCAGCACCTGTAGTGCTGATGATTTTGAGAACCTTATTCTAAATGGAGGAGGCAACTGCCTTAGAAATCCTCCCAAAGCAAGTAACATATACAAGGAACCTGTGCTTAAAAGGTTCTATTTAAGTTCACATTGCAGGTGGCATGTGTCCTTTTATAAGGTGCCCACAAAACACCCTGTGCTCTGACCTGCTGGCAGCAAGAGGCCTGAGAAGCTGTTTGGAGAGGGAATCTTTTGACAGCCAACTCTCAAAGTTCCTACAGCAGTTTCACCCTCTGTTAAACCAGAAGAATCTGTTTAAGATTCTTCTTACTACTTTACCAGAAGTAACATATAAAAGGAACCTGTCTGTGGTAATAATGTGGTTGACAGCAATGAAGAATGTGACTGTGGCAAACCAAAGGTAATGCATGAAATTCAACTGAATACTTTGATTTTTGTATGAACTCAGTTAAGGGCTACTGGACTTCATGGAACTTTGAGCCAAGGAAGAAGAGCCTTTCAGTGCAGAGTGTGTGGAAATAGCGTTCATTGGGTTTTGTACTGGCTTTAGCAACACAGATATTTCTGTTACAGAGCACTTACAGGTTTACTAACTGCAACCCTTAAACTTTGCCAACAAAATGGCTTTTGTTGGTCAGCTCTGCATTGTCAGAATGTCCCTCAAAGAACAGGATATATTGACTTGTTTTAAAGAACACAAAAGTGTCTCAAAAAAGACACCAATAAATCAAAAGGCTGTCAGCAAACCCAGGTGCTGTCATATAGGCTGCCTTCTAAGTCATTAAAAGATACCAAAATTTCCTCTACACCAGACTGCTAGTGCAGTGGAAATATCAGATGGGGAAAGGGTGTTAAGAAGTGTTATTTAAAAACCAGTATGTTCTGCTTCTTTCAGTGCCCATTTCAAGTGTAAACCTCTCCCCTACCCCTGTGCCATGACACAGAAGGCCAGATGTTTTTCTGATGACTTGCAATAAAAAATGCAGCCAAACTGTGTGCTGGCTTCTGTTAGAGCAGCAGGCTGTCAACCTCAGAACACAGAACAGAGACAGAGTGTTTGAAGTTTGGGTTTGTCCATGCACTTGGTTTGATGATGTACTTACCTAGCTAGAGAGCAAGGGAGAAACTTTGTGTCCCCTTGTCCACGGCTGTTCCTCAGGAATGTACTAACCCTTGCTGTGATGCTGCAACCTGCAAACTCACACCTGGATCACAATGTGCTGAGGGACTGTGCTGCAAAAATTGCAAGGTAGGCTGTGCTTTATTCAACTCAATTGACACTGTTCACTAGTATTTTTTAATGTTTGAAAAGAGCTGTCATAGTACTCTTGTCCTATTTCCACATGATCAAACTGCACTGATCAGTATGCAAGCTGAGAAGTTGTGTCTAGCAGCTCTTGGCCAGTAGCTTAGAAATGGAATGTCATCCTCATGCCATCCCTTGTAGGGGGCAGGAGCAATGAGGGGACTCAGCAGTGATCTCTATTATGCAACATGGAGCTTCTCCAAAGTCTGTGAGAGTCAGCTGCTCTTTCATTTGTACTTGTGGATGTGTTTGTATGATCTACCCATGTCCCCTGCATGCTCAGCTCCTCAACTTATAGCTCTGCCATATGAAACTGAGGGAAGGTTTGGATATTCATTAAGAAATTGATCTGAAAATCTATCTTGTCTTTATTAAAATCCCCAAAGGTTCCCAGCTACCATTGTTTCATGTTAGAAACTCTCACTGCTGCAAAATAAAAGCAAGCTGGTTCTTCCTCTCTGGTTCTAGTTTAAAGTGGCAGGAGCAGAGTGCAGATCGAAGATGGATTTTTGTGATCTCCCTGAGTACTGCAATGGAAGCCATGCCTACTGTCCAGAAGATGTTTATGTCATGAATGGTTACCCCTGTGACAACATGAAGGCCTACTGCTACTATGGAGTATGCCAGAGTTTTGATTCACAGTGTGAATCTATATATGGAAAAGGTATGTTTATAATTTGATGTAAAAAGACTTGTAGTTGCTTAATAGACACTTCTGATTTTTCATCTTCTGTCTCAGATTTCTAGGATAGTTTAGTTGCTTACTAAGATTGACTGTTTTTTGTACAGGGGCACGAAAAGCACCTGACATATGCTTTGAAAAAGCAAATATTAAAGGAGATAGGTTTGGAAACTGTGGAATGAGAGGTGGATCATACAAGAAATGTCCTGTTCAGTAAGTCAGCAGCAAATGAAAGCTAACCTTAAAACCTGCAATGTAAAACATTATATTCTGCTACAAACACTTAAAGCATGAGATTTAAAAGAATGTTTCCTTGAAATGCAAGCTAAAATGTTTGTCTGGATGGTGCATTTGCACTGAAACAGTTTTTTTTCCTGTTCACCTTTTTTCTGAGTGTCATTCCTTCAACACAGGCACAGTCTGTGTGGCAAGCTCCAGTGCACATCAGTCAGTCTCCAAAATCTTCCTGCTTGGAGTGTTGTCAATAACGCATCTGGGGTTTTATGCTGGTCTTCTGACTTTGACTTAGGATCAGATGTCCCTGATCCTGCTCAAGTTCATGATGGAACAGCCTGTGGAGAAATGAAGGTAAGATGAACAGCAGCACCATTACAGAATCTATTCCACCCACTGGAAAGTTCTTAACTTTCAAAGGTGTTACAGAGCTCTCTTATTTATATGCCATGAGATAATAAAAAATCTACTTTTTCAAATCTGCACATACAAGCAATTAATTAGCTCTTCCAAAATTGGCATGCTACAAACCAGTGAACTACATTATCAGCTATTCAAATGACTCCATCAAAATGCATCCACAGGCTTAAAAGAATCTGAGACAAATGGAGCTATAAAGTGGTGAAGTACTGAATATCCTATCAGCCCTTTTCCTAACATTCAAGCAAAAGCTGTAGACTTGTAAACATGTATATATTGATGTAGTATATTTATACAAGGATGGGATTTTTTGACGTTTTGTGACTAATTACTTTGACTAATTACTTTTCCAGGCCTGTGTAGGTTTTGAGTGTGTTGATGCAAGTCATCTGGGCTACAGCTGTGATGTAAAGCAGAAGTGTAGTGACCACGGGGTGAGTAGATGAAGCTTCCATGCCCTGTTTCTAGAAGACAGAGATAGGTGCAAAATCCCTGCATAAAAGCAATCACCATCCAGATGGCTTTGGTTTTTTTCTGATCTGTGTTAAAAATTAAGTCCATGTTTTCAATCTGTAATTCATGTTGCCAGTATCATGTAAACCTCCCAGCACTAACACTTAAAGACACATCTTCTGAATTTCCCTTGGGAATTTTCTAATATTACTGAGCTGCATGTTAAAAAAGGAACACATTCCTCTAAGGAGAACAGTGTAGTGAGTCACAATTTATATCTTTCTATAGGAAAAATCACAGTGGAGTCCAAAGGTTGTAAAACTGATCAGTCCTTTAGACTGCAATCTACTGCAGGCAAACAACAAACGGGAGGTTCCCTTCTGGAGATGTGCCATTCTTAGCGTGCTGGAGGCTGAGGGTGGCTGGTTCCAGAGAGGCGTTGCCTCTGTGAGTAACCCTTGCTGTGTGGCTGCAGGTGTGTAACAACAACGGGAACTGCCACTGCAGCCCTGGCTGGGCACCTCCCTCCTGCGAGCGCTCGGGCTCCGGCGGCAGTGTGGACAGCGGCCCGGCCCCTGGCGGTAGGACACCGACACTGGCCTGGGTTCTGCCCTGGCTGGCAAAATCACCTCCTGACAGGGGCTTTGCAGTCTCTTTTTCAATGTCTGTTTGGTTTTACTGCATGGGACACTTAATCATGGACTGACTGGAAGAACAAACGTTCTTTTCTGATGGGTACATTTGTGGGCGCCGAGGAAGTTGGTCCAAGGGAGAGTTTGACCTGTATTTGTCTGAGATAATCAATACGTTAGTTGCTTGGAATTATTGTTCTATTTCTTAAAAGAGAGATTTAGACATTTACATCGGTATTTAAAACAGAACTCTGACAAAATGGATGTCATAGAGGAAAACTATAGCTCAAGAATGAAACCAGCAGCCTTTTATGTGTGGAAAGGGTCTGGCAGAAACAAGAGGGGTTAAGGAGGAGCATGCAGCAAGCAGCAGTTGGAGCCATGAAATTCTGCAAAGGGAAACTGGAGTAGATTTTGCTGGCTTTGGCTCTGAGAAACCACACAAAATGCTTTCCCTTTCTTTTGTTTACAAGCAAAGTTCATCACCTGTAGCTTTGTGAGGCAAAATACCAATTTGTATTTTATCCAATGTTACTAAATTCATATTTTGGGAAAGGGAAAAAAATGCTTTGTGTTTATTAAAGGCTTAGGAAGGCAAAGAAGACATGCAGATCAGGTGTGGGTATGCAAATACAAAATGAATTTCTCTGCTCTTTTTTAGTTTGGTTCTTGAAATAATGTATGGAAAAGGAAAAAGGTTTTAGATCATAGAACATGGGGTGGGGTAAGGCAGAAAGTACTTGTGATAACACAAAGCCAAATCCTACTTTTCTGATCATAGTATTTTATAAAGTTTGGTGGTGCTACTGGCTTTAATCTATAATAAATTGAAGATAGTTTTTACAACAGAAAGGTGGTTTTAGCAGAAAAAAAAAATGCTTTAACGTGAGGTTAACAAGATGAATATCTTAAATATTTTAATTCTTTTTCTCTAGATACATCACTTCGGGATGGTCTCCTCGTTTTTTTCCTCCTTGTGCTGCCAGTAGGGATCATTACTGTATTAGCAGTAATTAAGCGGGATGCAATAAGAAGAAAGTTTTGCAGGAAAAGCAGAAGACAGCAGAGGTATCTCACTTCCTACAGAGGTGTATTTGAACACTTGAGAGCATGCTCCAGATTAATTTAGCAAGCAAGGCAGATGCTTTATCTATACAAAGAATTCCATAGCTCCAGTACCCTGCTCCAGGTACTCCAGTTGTCAGTTCTCAAGCATTTTCTCCCAAAATACATGGAACTTTCCTAATGGTTATTGGTAATGGTATTGCACAGACAGAGGGGCAGAGCACACTGAAATTGCTGGCACAGCCAGCAAGGGGTGGAGCCAGAAACAGAATCCAGATCTCTGAGCTGTAGCCTTGTCCCTGGAAAAATGCTGCACCCTCAGGGTAGTTACACCTAAAGGACTGGCCTGATAACGTGGTCTTTATTTCAGGGATAACAATGTGCAGCAACCAAAGCAAAACAATGGACCGAGTCATAACACAAGAAATAATCAGGTAAGACAAAGCCACACTTGCATTATTTTATGTTGAATAATCCAAAATATACAGTGTCTGGTGACTTTGTGGCTTTTTGATAAATTGAACCCATCTGGATTTCCGAATATTTAAAATCATTTATAATGTGTTAGACAAGATTTGTGTTTGGGTAAGTATGAGCTTTATTGCCTGTTCTGTCAACACAGGCTGTGAGTAGTATGGGATGGAGCAGGCTGCTACTGAACTCTGAATTTTGCAGCCAGATACCAGAGCAGCTGCTCAGCCAGGCTGCAGATCTAGTTCTGATACAACAAAATAAAAATTATCAAACCAAAATGTTGCAAGAGAATATAGAGAACGACACAGGAAATGAAGATTAGTTCTAAAATACCATTAGCTTAATGCTGAATAATAAGCTACACTTTGAAATCTGTGTTTTCTATTAACCTGATTTTCTGCAACATCTTTCCCAGCCTGCCACGTCAAGCCCGGAGTTTTTTACCATATCACATTTCCCTGGTCCAAGGTTTGTAGTATTTAAAACCTTCATTACTTCATGTTTGCTACATTGACATTGCTGAATCCTTCTAAGTGAAGTTCACATGTCTCGTGTCCTGCTTAGGAGGATTTTTCATGCAGCATCATAAGAGACAGAACAGATGAAATGCTTGAAGGAGAAATGCTGTTTTACTGCTTGTCTAGAAAACAGGGTAATGGGACATGTAAATGCTACTGGGGGGAGGAAAGGGAGATGGAGGAGCAGAGAGGGTCAAATCTATCTATAAATCACCTCTTTTAAGAATGGTAAAGAACCAGTAGAGAAATACCTGTTGTCTGAAACCATGAAATACTTCACAAAATGTCTTTTCCACACTTCAGGCAGCCAGTACAAACCCAGTTTCCTGCAGTTCCTCCAGGACCTCAACGACCCCCAGTCCCACCTAAACCAGCTGCCTGAAAAGTTCCCTGGGAACCCTCAACCAATTCTGACAAGCAGCTGGCCTGGAAAAGCCTCCTGGCTGCAATCCTCCAGTCCTCTCCTGGCGCAGCCAAAACGCCCTCTGAAAGCACATCCCTCTGGAAAAGACTTGATGCCAAGAACACAGATTTGGTAACATTCCACAGTTTTGCTCACTGCTGCTGGCTGTGTTTGAGCCTCTTCTACCTCACTCCTTGGGTTTTGTAAATCAGAAGCCTGACGTTCAACTCATTAAGAATAAATTGGTAACAGCATCAGAGAACAGGACTCGTTTGAAGCGCAGCCTGAGTGGCAGGCTGAGAAGTGAGTTCAGTGATTTACAGACATCATTTATTCCCCTCCAGCCATACACTGCTGTGAAAATGAGAAGGTCTGCAGCCTGTCTACCTCCTGGGATGTCCCCTCGGCAACACTGCCTGGGACCTCCATGGCACCTGCTGGGCTTGGAGACAGCTCCTGTGCATCTGAGCCCTGCCCTCGGTGCAGCCCTGCCACAGCTGGGGTCCACATCCCACCTCTCCTCACCTACTACCTGTGCCACTTCCCAGTTCAGGTAGTTTATGAAAGTAACCTACTATATAAACTCCAGGGAGATCTTACAGAAGCCTTCCAGTACTTAGAGGACACGGGGTAATGGCTTCAAACTGGAAGCAGGAAGATTTAGATTAGATGCAAGGAAGAAATTCCTCACTGTGAGGCTGGTGAGACACTGGCACAGGTTGTCCAGGAAGGATGTAGATGCCTTATCCCTGGACGTGTTCAAGGCCAGGTTGGATGGGGCTTTGAGCAACCTGTTCTAGTGGGAGGTGTCCCTGCCCATGGCAGGGGGGTTGGAACTGGATCATCTTTAAGACCCCTTCCAACCCAAACCATCCTTTGATATTGGGAAACTACCAATGGAAAGAAACTCTGTAGATAATACATCTGAGTCTGAAAGAAACAGGCCCATCTCTGGTGCTACATCCCATTTTCTGTATCAGGAAATAAAATATACAACTTTATAGTGTTTTAATGTTTACTGGTTATTACAGCTTGAGATTTTTGCTAGAAACTGATTCCAGATAACTTGGGTCATTGTAAATGGGACAATTAGAAAGTGGCACCAATTTAAAAGCAAATGTCTGACACGAGCTAGCTTGTCCAAATGGCCACTAATGGAAGAGAAGCTGCTGAGCAGAGAAGCACTCACCCAACAGAGCAAGAACAAAGCTGCAGGTGATCAGTGTGTCCACTGGGGAGAGTGAGTCACACACCAAACGTGTCCACGTGTGAATATCAACTAGCAAAATGAGTGAATAAAGTACAGAAATTGCCTCAGCTTGAAAATGCTTCCAATTCCTTAGATGACCACTTCACAGAAGGGCTGGATGAAAGAACCTAAAATATGCTGCAGGCAAATACCTGCACGGGCAAGGAGCGCCTTCCAAAGAAGCATCACCTTCCTTAATTCCTCCCCATCTTAAATCGTTGTTATTCAATATCATTTAGGCCTCACTAAGGAGAATACTACATCAATAAAATGTAAAATTTATTCATTTCAATCACCAGGATCAGCAGGCTTGGTAGTGTCTTGATTTCCCAAAGCTAACAGACCCTGCCCTGGGCAAGCGGGGGCAGCTCAGCTCAGGCACTCCGGGCTCACTAAACCTGCTCACAGAATTCACTGTCCAGCTGAGAGGGAGGAAAAGCAGCAGCTCCCCACACACGGTCACACCACAGAACCTTAGAGTCACAGAATGTCTGGGCTGGAA
>NW_008582468.1:11548-17358 GCF_000691845.1 Merops nubicus | reverse complement strand
GGTGGGAGGGGTGTAGGCAGCCTGGCTGACTCCTGTCCTCTTCCCCCAGGGCGAGATTGGATCCGATGGACGGAGGGTAAGAAAAGACATTTCCTCCCTTGCATGTTGTTCCAGCCACCCACCCTTCAGTGCTTAACCCATCACTGATGCCTCTTTTTCCTTCCCCTCCACCCCAGGGTGCCCCTGGCTTGGCAGGCAGGAATGGCACCGATGGACAGAAGGTAACACCCCTTGGGACCACCCCGTAATGTGGCTGCTGCTGTTTCATTTCTTCACCCATCCTTGGCCCCACAGGTGGTTTTGTTTCTCCTACCCCATCTTTAGCTTTTTGTTCTGACTGAGGATTCCAGAACTTGTTTGTACCTGTAGAATGACTTGGGCTAGCTGGAGATGAATGAGTTCAGGTCACAGGAGTGCTGTCCCTTCATCAGCAAGCTCTCTGCAGGAGAGAAATGTGTAACCCAGGCTGTGCTTCAGCTGCAGGAGGTGTTCATCTGGGTGTAGATATCTCATCTTGAGCACTGGGGAGCCCTACAGGACATTTACACTGAAAGCTTTGCAGAAATTGGGTTTTCAAGGCCGTTTGTCACAGAATATGGGATTTTGTCTCTAAGCTACTGCTTGTTCTTAACATTAAAGCCCCAAAGCCAGGTTCAGGCACCTTGTAACCAAGTCCCTGAAACTCTCTGTCCCCTCTGTGGTGCACATAGACCTTCCTTAGGTCTTTAAAACCTTAGGTCTTAGGTTTTTTAGGTGACTGCCCAACCCAGCCTCGAGGGATGTGTCCAGCACCCAGGGGACATGTGTGGGATGACCGTGCTTGGATTCCCACCAACCCAAATGCTGCCTCTCAGGGCTTTCAGATGACCTTCTCCTTCTCCATTTGCCTCTGCACACCCCACTCCTGTTTAAGGAGTAGGTTTGCTGTTTATTCTCTAGCTGATCACTGGCATGGTCAGCAGATGACTGAAAAATCAGCCAGGGTTAAGAAGATAAAGCCATCTTAAAGCCCTTCAGACACCTACAGCTTCTGTCTTCTTTTGAATCTCATCTCTCCAGGGCAAGCTGGGGAGAATTGGACCACCAGGCTGCAAGGGTGACCCCGGTGACAAGGTAAGGACCATTTTACTCCTTCATCAGTTGTACAGCTGCTGGATGAGTTGCATGTGTAGAAAGATGGCCAACAAGAGGTCACTGGCCCATTTTCCTACTGGTTGCACGATCTGATCCCAGGCTTGGGATCCCCAGATTGGGGAGTGTAGCCTGGGAGGGTTTTTTGTGCCTCATTTCCTTGGGGGTGTGAGCTGGGATCCCTGCATGGCCCTCCCTCCAAACAGAGGGGAGGAGCTGCTCCTTTCATCAACACCAGCAACGAGAAAAACTGTTTCAATCTCTAGAGCAACTTTCTAAGAGCAACTTTCTAAGAGCAACTTTCTAAGAGCAACTTTCTAAGCCAGTTGATTTATTCTGTGGGGAAAATGCACGTTGTTACCACTGCAAAATGTGTGGTTCTTGGTCTTTTCCCTCCCTAGGGCCCTGAGGGCTACCCAGGAGATGCAGGAGACCAAGGTGAAAGAGGAGATGAAGGCATAAAGGTACAAGTGCTCTCAACACTGTTGCCTGTATTTGCTCTTCAAGCTTTCTTGTCCCCCAGAAGCTCTGGGGTCTGGATGTCACCACCAGACACAGGAGGGAAGGGAAGAGCCTTGCTGGCCCTGCTCCTTCAGCTGCTCCTGGTGCAGGTCAGCAGGGCACAGCCCCTTGCTGGTGGCACAGGCAATGACCATGGCTCTTTGGCTCTTCCAGGGAGATCCTGGCCGACCTGGCCGCAGCGGACCCCCGGGACCTCCAGGAGAAAAAGGGAGCCCGGTAGGTTCATGAAGGGTTTGGATCTCTCCAGTGTCTTATTAGGGTCACCTCCACGTTGGATGGAGCCAGAGCAGTGTCAACTGGTGGCCAAGAGGCAGCCACAAAGCTGACTGCTTGCCAAGGCCTCCTGGTGATCCTGCAAAGGAAGCCCACCAGGAAGCACAAAGGCTCTAGGTGGCCAAGTGAGCTTGCCCACCACGTGTCCTCAGCCCTACAGTGGGAAACATCACCTGGGCAACAGGAGAGGGGACTGCACAACCTCCCTGGAGCTGCCCAGAGCCAAAGGAGAATGGGTCTCAAGCATTTATCCAGAGCAGAGAAAAGCAAAACAGACTTAGGAGGATTTACCTTTCCAGCTGATCCCCTGCCTGGCATCTTTCCTTCTCTTCCCACCTTCTCTGTGGTCCCCCCTGCCACAGCTTCACCAGTTCCTCAGTTGTGGCAGAGCCAAGGGTTTGCAGGCTGGTTGGATTCAAGCCTTTGCTTGTGGGTTGGTGGAGAAAAGTCCACACACAGCATCCCACTGCTCCAAGGCTGGAGCCTGTGCACCCTGCAGGCGTGGTGGGGGTGTGGAAGGGGAATTTGTGTGCTCAGATGCACCAGGGTGGGCTGCTGAGCACGGAGCAAGAGGTGGGTGTCTGCACTTTGACCTCCTTGTGTTTCTTTTTCTTCTCCCAGGGACTTCCAGGCAACCCTGGAGCTCAAGGGCCTGCTGGAAGTAAGGGAAGAAAAGGTGAAACGGGATCTCCTGGACCCAAAGGAGAGTTTGTAAGTGTCTGGGCAGCTCTCTGGACAGTGGGCACACCCCAGGAGCTCTGAGAAGCTGCCCTGTGTAGCCTGCCCACCCTGCCCTCTGCACCCCACGGGCACCAAGAGGCCAGAGCCCAGTTCTTGGGCAAGATCTGGTGGAGGAAGCAACTGCCAGAGGAGCTGGAAGTGAAGCAGAGCCTTTAACCCTGAGGGAATGAACCATGAGTATTTTTGGTCCCTGCAGTGACCACCCTCCTGAAAGAACAGTCTGACTGCAGCTCCCAAAAAGCCAAAGGCAAGATGCCCCAAGCAGTGCCAGCATGGGCACCTCTGCTCCTCTGCTGCCAGGAACATGCTTGCTGAGGGGGCAAGGAGATGTCCCTTGGGCCAGGAGGGAGAAGGCAGGGCAGCCAGGATCCACTGCTCAGCTAGCAGCCTCCTTCACACCCCATTTATGGGATTTTTCTGTGTCTACCAAGGGTCGACGTGGAGATCCAGGAACAAAAGGCAGCAAGGGCACTCCTGGGGCCAAAGGAGAAAGGGTGAGTAAAGAAACTGCCCAAACCATGGCAAACCAAGATGCTCGGGGCTGGAGTGTGTGATATGTTACTGCCCAGCCACGAGAAGTCCAACAGCAGAGCTGGGAGCTGCAGATCCTGGTGGGCTCTGCTCCCACTCTGCCTGCTCCCTGCCCTGCTGATGGTGGGTTCAGCCTCTTCTTCCAGGGATTGAGCCAGAGAGGGGTGAAAAAGGGCAGAAAAGCTCAAGGCTGAGCTGTTCAGTGGGCACGCTGCCCTGACGTGGTGTTTCAAGGAGAGAAACACCAGATTTGAGAACAGCCTCGTGCCTCCCCTCTCCAAGGAGCACACAAACAGCACTGGAGACAACCCTGACCAGGAATATCTTTCCCTTCCTCACAGGGAGATCCTGGTCCAGAGGGTCCTCGTGGCCTGCCCGGAGAGGTTGGAAACAAAGGAGCAAGGGTAAGCAAGCACAGAGCAAGGGCTGGTGACAGCCAGGAGGGAGGGGGAACTGCTGCTGCCACCCAGAGCAGCTCACTCAGCTTTCCTCCTCAGGCCCACACCTGCCTCTGCATCTTCTTGCTTTGCTTTGCAGGGAGACCAAGGATTGCCAGGACCTCGAGGACCTCCAGGTGCTGTAGGAGAGCCAGGCAAGATAGTAAGTCCTCCTGAGGCATCTGTGTGACCACCTCCTCCTCCTGTGGTGGGTGACAGAAGCTGGCTGCACTTCTGAGGAGCTTCTGCAAGCTTCTCCCAAGGAGAGCTTGCTTGACCTTTTCTCAGGGAAGCTCAAAAATTATCCCTGAGGCTCCTGGCTAACCCTTCCCAGGGCAAGGAGAAACTGCAGGACCCAAGAGTCCCTGCTTCTCCATCACCCCTGGTCCTTGGCATTCCCATGGCAACAGGGAAGGCACCACGTCAGAGCAGGTCATGGGGTGAGGAGAGATGGGGCTCTCTGGGGGGGTCCCATTTGTCCTGGGTCTGGGGTTCATCCAGCACCCCACCCTGGCAGTGGTGCTGTGGCTCCACAGAACGTGGAAACCCCAGTGCTGAGTGAGTCACTGTCCCAGTAACCTCACTGGGAGGGATGATGGTCCTGCAGCATCACCCCAAGAGCTGGTATCTCCAGCACAGGCCCTCGTGGGGCAGAGGAGCCCCAGGGAACCTCCTCACCTGCTTTCTCCACTCTCCCCATCACTATTCTGCAGGGATCACGTGGGGACCCTGGTGACTTGGGCCCAAGAGGTGACGCAGGACCACCAGGACCAAAGGTAAAGTCCCTGGAGGCAACTCTGCCTTTGAAAAGCTCTTTTGGGGGGCTTTTTTTATTATTTTTTCTTTTTAAAGTTAGTTTTCACTACAGAAACTTGTGCACCTCGGGAGGAGAATGGCTCAAACGTGAGGCTCCCTATGGGGCAGGGATCTAGGTCTTGTTCTGGCCAAGGCAGATCTGACTGAACCACTCACCCTGCCCAGTTTCTGGGGTGTCCCTGGCAGGGGACATCCCCAGGACCCTGTGAAGCCTGGCTCTGCACAGCCATTCCCAGGACTTCAGGGCCAGCTGCAGACCCCCCAGCTCCTGGAGGTGTCCCACCCCAGCTCCTGGAGGTGTCCCACCCCAGGAGAAGATGAAAACAGCTCTGACTGTCCCTGGCATGGCCAGGTCAGGAAGGTTGGATGTGCTTCCTGATGGGTCATTTCTTTCCTTCCCAAGGGTGACAGAGGCAGACCTGGCTTTAGCTACCCTGGCCCCAGAGGACCACAGGTAAGTAGACCTCATCCAGCATGGATGGAGGTGTCGTGGGGCAGCCTGTTTCAGTGGAGGGTGCTGTTGGAGCTGAGCAGCCTGGGAGAAGAGGGTGGGAGGAAGAAAAATGATTTGGGTCCCCAAAAGTGACGCCTGCAATTGAACCCTGGGATGGAACCTGGCTGCAGCAACCTCCAGCTCCTGGTAGAGGTGCTGGAGACCCTGATGATGCTGGGGATGGGGAGGTGGCTGCACCCACCACCCCAACCATCAGCCTGGAGGTCCATCTGCTGCTCAGCTTTGTGTCCCTCGCTGCAGACTTCAGATGTAGGCGTGCACGGCGTGGGGGCTGGTGCATGCCAGCTGCTGACCTCTCCCTCCTCTCCCTTTGCAGGGTGACAAGGGTGAGAAGGGGCAGCCAGGACCGAGGGTGAGTGTTTGCCTCCATCTCCTGCTCCTCATGCTGGGTGGTTGTCCCCTGAGGCCGCGGGTGCGTGGCTGGGGAGCCCATCCTGCCCATTGCTGAGGTGCTTGGGGGTCCCTCCCAAGCCCACCTCCCTTTGGAAGCTGTCTGAAAGATGCTTTGCAAAACTTCTTTGCTCTTAGTTAACAGCTGCTGGTTTAGAGGGTGCTCT
Organism: Merops nubicus; assembly: GCF_000691845.1. Classification (NCBI taxonomy): domain Eukaryota; kingdom Metazoa; phylum Chordata; class Aves; order Coraciiformes; family Meropidae; genus Merops; species Merops nubicus. The sequence goes on along the minus strand of NW_008582468.1, from coordinate 11,836 downwards.
CCTGGCTCAGGGTGCTTTGGGCAGGTTCCTGGTTGTGCCTCTGCCTGGGCGCATCCGGATGTGCTCCGTGCCAGCTCTGTTTCTCCTTCCTTTGAGCAGGGAGTCAGGGGGGACCTTGGACCCAAAGGAGCGCAAGGGACCAAAGGAGAGAAGGGGGAACCGGTAAGCAGACTTGCCCCGGGGTCAGCACCACCCTCCCCTACCCCTGCCAGGCTCTCCTGCCTGCCCCATGCCCCCAGGCTCAGCAGTGCCAGGCGGGTGGCCACACCTAGGCGGGCTGGCGCCGAC
>NW_008582468.1:0-11537 GCF_000691845.1 Merops nubicus | reverse complement strand
GTGGCTGCCACACCAGCCTCGCAGGGGAAACACTCAACCCTTCTTTGCTTCATCCTCAGGGGGATCCTGGCCCAGGAGGGGAGCCTGGACCCCGGGGTCCAACTGGAGAAGCAGGACCTGAGGTAAAGTACCACGACACAGCCTGAGCTCCTGCTGCCACCTCTCCACTTCTCCTTGATGCTATCCAGCCTAGTGGGTGTCCCTGATTTGCTGGAGGGGGCAACAGCTGCCAAACACATCTGCTGCCTTCCTGAGAGGCTTTAATACCCTTTTCCATGGCACAGCCCTGCAAATAAAGCCACGATTTTGATGGCTCTGGCATCTAGTTCCCCAAAAAAGGGAAACTGGTGGGAAAGCCAGGCCTGAAATCCCTCTGCTCTCCTTCCAGGGCAGCCCCGGGCCACCAGGAGATCCTGGCCTGACTGTAAGTAGCACTGCTCCGTGGTCCCTGCTGCTCTTCCTCCTGGGGCAACGGTGGCTTAGCCTGGGAATGAAACAGGGCATCAGGTCCTGCCGCTGCCCCGTGGTGGCCCATGGCTTCCCACGGGAGCCAAGGGGAGCAGGGAAGGGGGTCTGTGGGGTGGGGAGAGGAGATGTGCTGTCTAAAAGGGAAGGAGACACTCACCCTGTGTCCTTTTGCTGTCAGGACTGCGACGTGATGACCTACGTGCGAGAGACGTGCGGTTGCTGCGGTGAGCAAGACCATTGCTTGGCCCCAGGGCAGGGGAATGACCCCTGGAGGGATGGGGAAAGGGGTTATCAGGGGCTGCACCTTCTTCAGGAGCTCCATCCTTCTTCAGGAGCTCCATCCTTCTTCAGGAGCTCCATTCTTCTTCAGGAGCTCCATCCTTCTTCAGGAGCTCCATCGTTCTTCAGGAGCTCCATCGTTCTTCAGGAGCTCCATCCTTCTTCAAGAGCTCCATCGTTCTTCAGGAGCTCCATCGTTCTTCAGGAGCTCCATCCTTCTTCGGGAGCTCCATTCTTCTTCAGGAGCTCCATTCTTCTTCAGGAGCTCCATCCTTCTTCAGGAGCTCCATCCTTCTTCGGGAGCTCCATCCTTCTTCGGGAGCTCCCTTGAGCTGCCCTTTAGGCGTGAGCTGCCAGCACGGTGGGCTCCTTGCTGCTCTGCACAGCACTGCATCCTCCAGAGGAGGTGCCACAGGATGTCCTTCCCTGCTTGCCCCAGTCCCAGCCCATCAGCCAGCGTGGTGGCACAGCGAGGGCAGCCTGGCTTACCTCCCAGAGTTCAGCTGTGCCACCTCAGGGGCAGGGAGCTGCCACACAGAGCTGAGTGCTCCAGAGGGTAGGATAGAGTTTATTACACATCAAGGTCTTCTTCCAACAGAAGGTTTTCTTCTTGTTGACAGAGAGAGGCATTTAGAACCCTGGTTCTGCTGCCAGCTTGAGGCCAGCACCACCAACCCTGTGGATGCTTGGGGTGGCGCTGACTGCGTCCGTTTATTCCACTGATGGTGGCTCCTGGCCCCACCATGGCTGACCTCTGTGTTCTCCTCCTTCTCCCCCACTCCCCAGACTGTGAGAAGCGCTGTGGTGCCCTGGACATCATGTTCGTCATCGACAGCTCGGAGAGTATTGGCTACACCAACTTCACCTTGGAGAAGAACTTTGTGGTCAACGTGGTCAGTCGGCTGGGCTCTATTGCCAAGGATCCCAAGTCAGAGACAGGTCTGGACCGTGTGGGGAGCCTTGAATCCCACCAGCTTCCTCGTTTGTAGCTTCCATGGGCTGCTCTCCGCCTGTCCAGCATTTTCCCAGCAGTTTCTGCTTTTCCCTCTTCCCCTCCCAGCTTTGTTGGCCAACGGGGCAGCTCTTTGCTGATACACAAGTCCGTTGGCTTCCTCCACTTCTCCCTGAGGACACACAGCCCAGTAACGTGCCCCTTCCTTGGCAGGTGCCCGTGTTGGGGTGGTGCAGTACAGCCACGAGGGGACCTTTGAAGCCATCAAGCTTGATGACGAGCGCATCAACTCGCTGTCGAGCTTCAAGGAGGCTGTGAAGCGTTTGGAGTGGATCGCTGGGGGCACCTGGACACCTTCTGCCCTTCAGTTTGCCTACAACAAGCTCATCAAGGAAAGCAGGAGGAAGAAAGCACAAGTGTTTGCTGTGGTGATCACAGACGGGCGCTACGACCCCCGGGATGACGACAAGAACCTCGGGGCTCTCTGTGGTAGAGATGTGGTCGTCAACACCATTGGCATTGGAGACATGTTTGACCAGCCAGAACAGAGCGAGACCTTGGTCTCCATCGCTTGCAACGAGCCCCAGCGGGTCCAGAAGATGAGGCTCTTCTCAGACCTTGTGGCAGAGGAATTCATTGACAAGATGGAGGATGTCCTCTGCCCAGGTCTGTACCTCTCGTTGCACTGCTTAGGGAATCTGGGGGTTTCGAGCCCCAGGGTTTGGGTTGGGGAGCATTTATGGGGTGTGAAGATTGTGAAGGCACCGTGTTCAAGCAAGCTGGCCAGTAACTCCTAAATTGGGTCATTTAGGGTGGGCGTTGACCTTGCACCCTGGCTGTGCAAGCCACGAACTGGGGTGGCAGCACATCACTCAGTTTTCTTTGTTTCTTTTCTTTCCACACTCAGTTTTCTTTGTTTCTTTTCTTTCCACACTCAGTTTTCTTTGTTTCTTTTCTTTCCAGATCCACAGATCGTCTGCCCTGAGCTGCCTTGTCAGACAGGTAAACATTACCAGTAGCTTCATGTCACCTGCAAAAAGTGGTAGGTCCAGAGAGAGAGAGAGCACCCAAGGCTCAGGAGTGGGGGGAGCAGGATGTGCCACCCTGTTCATCCCCTTTGGATGGAGGGGGTTTGGGAAATAGTGTTATTTTACACGAGGAGAGGCTCCAAGGTTTCATCTCCTGCTTTTCTCCCTGTCTCTCTGAGTTCTCTGCACAGGTAGCTACGAGAGCACCACGTTTCCCCCTACCCCAGCTCCTAGGAGCCACCAGGTTTTGGCCACCAACCTCAGCACTTAATTTCTCACTTGTCCCATGTCTCTATCACACATCAAGTCAAAACCCACTTGCCAAACTGTCCCACCCATGTGACCTTTGAAAGGCAGAGCCCAGCCTGCAGCCTTGGGCAGGATGCTCCTTGGGGGTGAGGAGGGCAGAGCAGAGGGTAGGGACTGTTTGGGTAGGGACCCAAAGCTTTGGCTTCTCTAATGCTGGCTGTATTTAATTAACTATTAACTCAGGGTGTTGCATCAAAGGAAAAAGGCTGTGAGGATCCTCTGGTAGAAAGGAGACGGCTGCTGCTTGCTGCAGGTAGCTTGATTTGGTCATATCTTGCTTGTCAAGGGGCAGATCTGCATCCTGGAGTCCTCCAGATCCTGTCTGAGCCTCTGTGCCTGTTTAAATCCAACGGATGCACCGTTTGCTGGCAGACACAAAGCTTGCAGGGGACAAAGGTTTGAGGTTCTTGCAACTTTTATCTCCACTTTTGCTGTGATTGGTTTTGTGGAGGCTCAACTCAGTAGGACACAGGAGCTCAACTTTCATTTTCAAAGAAGTCCCTTGGTTTCCACACGAAGCAAGGCAGGGGACAAAGGTTTGAGGTTCTTGCCACTTTTATCTCCACTTTTGCTGTGAATGGTTTTGTGGAGGCTCAACTCAGTATGACACAGGAGCTCAACTTTCATTTCCAAACAAGTCCCTTGGTTTCCACACGAAGCGAAAGGAAAACTGGTCCCAGGATGCTCAGAAAGCTGAAGACAGAAAAGCTGCAATTATGCCTAAAATCTCTGACTAGTATTTTAAGTATTGGCACCTGGCCATGCAGAGGAGACAACATCCAGCCCTGATGCTGAGCAGCCCACACAGACTCCCCTGCAGCATCCTCTGCAGGAGATTTGTCCTGCAGACCTGTGCATGAGGAGGTAACTTCAAAGGTTTTGATCTTTGCAGTCTCCCTGTTTCTGAGGAGGCCTTCAGGAGAGAGCCTGACCCAAGCAGTGGTGCCCTCACATTCTCTGAGGCTTGGGCCATCAAAACCATCCAGAGCAAGGTGAAGCTGGTGGCCCTTTCCCTGTAGTGCACTTGAGTGTTTCTTTTCCAAGGTGACCACAGTTCCCTGGTACATGACAACCCTGGAGACCAGAGCAGAAGTGTCTTGAGGATGCATCTGAGGGGGTTCCCTAGTGGACAACTCCCTCAACCCATGCCATAGGCAGGTCAGGTCTACACCCGTGCCCCTGAGGACATGGGAGGTGGGCTGACGTGGCTGGGTAGGTGTGGGGAAAATTCTCCTGGTGTGCAAGGAGCTGTACCAGGCCTGGTAGGTTGAGCTTTAAGTGTTACCCATGGATTCAGGGGCCTCTGGGCAAAGCACCTTCTCACCCGTCGCACCGAACAGTCCATGGTGTTTTTCCATCATCATCTAGAAGGACTTTCAACGATGACATTTGCATAGTGGTGAGGGAACACGTTGAGTGGGATGTGACAGAAGGCACGTGGCAGAGCCTGGGGTTTCTCTGCTCAGTGCTCAGCTTCCTCTGGTCGTCTGAGAACACGGCAAGAGTTGGTGCCACTTCCCATGCAGACCCTTCGGATGGAGACGTTGCCCTTCACAAGGTGTGTGGGTGAGCTCCGTGCTCACCCAACGCCTGTGTCTGGTTGTAGAGGACAGGCCAGGCAGGTTCAGCTCCCCATGGCTGTCAGAGTTGCAAATCAAGCAAACCAAGCCTAAGAAAAATCCATGTTCTCCCATTTTCTAGGAGCACCCTTGTCTCCTTGTTACCACCCACCAACTCCTGCGGTGTGAACAGGATGCTGGAGCGTTGAATGGGTTAAAAGCTGAGCAAATCTCCACTGACCACTTGCTTCTGTAGAAGCAGCATGATGCTCTGCCAGGCTCTTTCTAACCCATGCAAAAGGCTTTGCTTTGAGCTTTGGGGGGTTCTTTGAATTTAAATCCAGTGCAGCCAGGTAGAGATGGAGCCTCTTGGGGTCCTGACTCGCCCCAACACCGCACAGGAGCATCACTCTCCACAAAGCAGTGACTTCTGCCAAGGGGCTGAGTGCCAGGCAAGGAGTTCACAGAACACCATCCCTTAGGTGTCTTCTTGGCTGTACAGCATCATGGGTACAGCTTGCAGGTAGCTCAGAGCTCCACGATGGCTGCACCCCATACAGCCAAAGAAGCTGGACCCAGTGTCCCCCTTCCCCAGCCCTACTCTTTCTCCGCTGTGCCTACGCTGGATGAGTGGGAAGGAAACGGGCAGTTAAGATTTCACAGCATTTTCTGAGCTCTCTAGGTTGATGTGGGATTGATTTTGGCTCGAAATCCCTCGACTCCTCAGATCTAAACGTGGCAGAGAGCTTTAAAATCTGGCTTGGGTCTCCTCTGTCCCTCGTGAGCTCTGTTCTCTGGCGCAGTGCCCGTAGGGAAGCCGGGTAGCTTTCAGAGACCCAGCCATGGCTGGCAAGCCCTGAAAATATTCTTTTGACGCTCACTTGCAGATGACAGGAACCCTGGGAACGTAAACCCACTTATTTTCCGCCCCATGGAAGAGGGAGTCAACATAGATTTCCCCAGCACCATACATTCCATCGCCCAGTTCCTAAACTCCACGCGGGAGACCCGGGACCCCAGCACGTACACCCAGCTGGTGGCCACCTTGGCCTTTACCGCCGAGAAAGCCAAGTTTGCCACGGGAAATGAGCGGCAAGAGTGGATGGACTTGTTCATTGACACCTTCAAAATGGTGCACAGCGAGATTGTGGGGGACCCAGAGACCGTGCTAGGGCTTTGCTGACAGGTCTTAGAGACCCTCCCCCCTTTGGAGGCAGGGGTGGCCTTCCTCGAGTGCCTGTTTGGCAGAGGGGACAGGGATGTTGGGAGATGGTTTTAGGGTAGGAGAAAGGCAGTGAAAGGACTTGGTTGTGCTCATGACACAAGGGCCAGTCCTCTCCAGCTTGGCTGGCTGATGAGCATGGTGGCTTTCTCCAGGGATGTCTAGAGATGCTCTTGCTTTGCCTGCTGCTTTTCTGTAGAGGAGCTGCACCGCCTTGGTCTCTGAGCCAGCCAACGCTGCTCCCCTCTTGTGCTCCTACCCTGCTTCATCAGGGCTGCATGTCCCAGCCCTCAGCCAGGTCAGCACGACCACCTACGTATGCATTGGCTGGCCACTTCTAAAGCACCTTCTTCATCCCCTCGCTGAGTTATTTGAGGGCTTTCTTTGGGTCCTGCAAACCATCAGTGTGGCATGACTGGTAAAGCAACGTGCATCTTCCCACCGCAGCGAGTGTGTCTCTACAACCCTGCAAGGGGTAGCTGGAGGTGTTGAAGGGAAGGAAGGAGCAGTAGAGGAGAGGGAACATCCTTGGCTTTCCATCAAGAGCTACCCAGTGCTAGCTTGGTTTAGAGAAACTCCAGACCCTCCATGGGTTGTTGGATTGTGCCCTTAGGTAGCAGCGGTGTTCCCATGAGCTCAGCTGCCCCTGGTTTTCACCAAAAAAAGTCAGGCAGGTGGCTGCCATTCCTGCCTCCAGAATAACCACTGCCCTCCCAACCTGCCAGAGGAGAAAACAGCATTTTGTGTGCAGAGTTAGAAGCATTTATTGCCAAGCAAGTGGACTTTGCAGCCTCTCTAACTGACGTGGTATTATTGCAATAAAGCGTATTGAGCAAACGTCACATTTCATGGGCAGAAGGGGGATGTTCTGGTCTTCAAAAACGTGATCAAGCTGGAATATTGCAAAGAGGAGCCAGTGGCCAAGCTCAGGCATGGGAACTGGGGCAAGGAACTTGCCCACTTTGAATTTATTGCAGCGTTTTGTTCCAGCACTGCTTCAACATCTGGGGCTTGCCAGTCTAGGCTAGAAACCATCCGGCACCAGGCACGCAGAGGAGGTGTTTGTGTCCCTCAAATACGAGCAGATCAAATGCCCTGCACAAAAAATAGTCTTTCTTCCAAGGTTTCAGCAATTTTTGCTCTCAGTCTAGCTCAGAGGAGTTAAGCTCCTCGAGGAAAAGCCCCCAGACCCCACTGATTTCTCAGGGCAAAGTATTTATTTCATTTCCTCACACGCTGGCTTTCCTTTGGAAATATTTCCTAGGCAAGCAGCACAATACTGGGAAAAAAGTTTCCTTTGGGAAACCTTGTGCTCATTATGGGGAGAAAAAGAAGAGAAAACATCTCTTTGCCTGAGCAGTATTTGTGTTGGCCTTTGTTAAACAGAGGCAAGTGGGTGTAGTGAGGTTTTGCTGCCATAATCCTGGCTAATCCTTCTGATAAAAGTAGATAAATCTCACTACAGCAGCAGATCCTTCAGTGAAGCTCTTGGGCCAAAGGAAGGGGCTGGGGAAAGGCCATGTAGGAAGGGGGTGGATCTTGCTTGTCACCACAGGAGATGGGACTACATGTAGACAAGCAAAGAGACAGCTTGGTAAGAGGTGAGTACCCATCTTTATTGCTTTAAAGGAGTGTTTCAAATGGAGTGATCCATTTGTTGCTCAGCTCACACACGACGTTGGCGGGCCAAAGGAAGGGGCTGGGGAAAGGCCATGTAGGAAGGGGGTGGATCTTGCTTGTCACCACAGGAGATGGGACTACATGTAGACAAGCAAAGAGACAGCTTGGTAAGAGGTGAGTACACATCTTTATTGCTTTAAAGGAGTGGAGCAGTGTTTCAGATGGAGTGATTCATTTGTTGCTCAGCTCATACAAGACGTTGGCTCAGCACCCACCATGCTGAACCCAGCACTCGGCACTGAGGAAGCATTTTGTCAAGCTGGATTTGTTCCAAGCATGGAAATTTAACCTAAAAAGTTACCCCTCGTTGCCAGAAATGGATGCTCCAGTTGGGGCTGCTCCAGAATCTCTTGTTCTTTGCCAGTCTCCAGGACTTCCCCCCGTTGAGATTCAGCCTTAGAGCCACAGAACTGCTTTTTTTTTTATTTTATTTTATTTTTCCTGACTTCATTCACTCTATATTCATATGTCCACATACCTGCTTTGGAGGCAGGTGCTGTTCTGAGTGGCTGAAGACACTTCTTTGCCACATACAGGTGCACCAAGGATAGTCCTCTCTTCCAACCCTACGACCTTACCTTTATAAGATCTTCAGGAATCAGTGATTGCTGATTAAACTAATCTGGGTGGGAGTGAGAAAACAGCTTCAGTCCTATTTGTGTGTGAAGAGTAACTCTGCAAGTAAACCACTCTCTACAAGTGGCTGAGAGGTTTGTAGACACCGTGAGCTGCTACCCTCTGGATATTCCTCCTCCAGATAAGAGCTGGGAGATGCTGTGGGAAGGTGGATGTCATCCTAGGACTGCAAGGCACAGACCTGCCTGATCTTGGAGGTCTGTCATACATCCCAGAATTAACATTCAGCAAGTCCTAGTGCCCAGGAGCTAAAGGCATCAGAAGCAAAGCGCCTACATCGCCAACTACAAAGACAGGCTCGGGCAGCAGGGTGGGGCTGGTCCTTTTTTTTGGATAAAGATGCACAGAGGAAGCTCTATCTCTTCTGAGATGAGCCCCAACGTTATCTTCTAGTCTTTCTTGGGCTCCCAACTCTTGTCTTCTTTCTCCTGCAGAGCTCGCGGTGGCCCAGTGCACGCAGCGCCCCGTTGACGTCGTCTTCTTGCTGGATGGCTCTGAGAGGATCGGGGAGCAGAACTTCCACAGGGCCCACCTCTTCGTGGAGGAGGTGGCCCGACAGCTGACCTTGGCCAGGAGCAACAGCGACAACATGAACGCCCGGCTCGCGCTGCTGCAGTACGGCAGCGAGAGGGACCAGGACGTGGTCTTCCCGTTGACCTACAACATGACGGAGATCTCCAACGCCCTGGCCCAGATCAAGTACCTGGATTCCTCCTCCAACATCGGCTCGGCCATCATCCACGCCATCAACAACATCGTGCTGAGCCCGGGGAACGGGCAGCGCCTCGCCCGGCGCAACGCCGAGCTCTCCTTCGTCTTCATCACCGACGGCATCACGGGGAGCAAGAACCTGGAGGAGGCCATCAACTCCATGAAGAAGCAAGACGTCATGCCCACCGTCCTGGCTCTCGGGAGCGACGTAGACATGGATTGGGCCTGGGGGACCGGGCAGCCATCTTCCGGGAGAAAGACTATGAGAGCCTCTCCCAGCCCAGCTTCTTCGAGAGGTTCATTAGGTGGATCTGTTAAATGAAGGGAGTGCACGTGTCCTCCTCCTCCTCCTCTCACCAGTGCACACGCCCCTGAGAGTACCTGTTTCATTTTCTTCCCTCTGTATGGTCACTAGACAACCTGAGCTGTCCCAGAACAGCTGCCCTCTGGGTACAACTTTCTAGCCAAAAAAAAAAACCCAACCCAGCTCTTTTTTTATTATTTTTGTGATGAAAAGTCATCTTTTACATTTATGGTGCTACTTAAAACCCAGATAAAAGCAGGATGCAGAGCCATACCACGTACCTCTGTAAAGCTTTCCACACACCAAGCCATAACTTGGGTATGGACTGGAGTCCTAGGAGGAAGTGAGAAACCTTTCCAGTGTGGTAGGACACAGGATCATCTCTAGTTTTCAAAACCTCTCAAGATCCCTGTGTGTCTTTTGAGGAGCTTTACAGTTGTGACATCTCCCGTTCTTTAGCAAATCAGATTATCTCATTGTTTTCATGCTGTCAGTGCTTCTGCCCTGAGAGAGCTGAGTGAGTTTATGAAACGTGGTGTGCTTGCTTTCCCTTGGTGGCTTGAGCCTCTTTCCCAGGAGCTAGGGGATGGTGAGGGGTTTTGCTGCTGCCCTGGTTTGGAGCAAAACCAGTTCTGTTTTACCCCAAACTAGGACAGCTGCCTTGTTTTCTGCAGATGCTCCTTTTGGGGCTCTATCTTGAGTTTCATAGATTGCCTTCAAGACCTTAATGCTTCTGCGGGCCATAGCTCCCTTCCTTCCTTCCCTCCACCGTTCAGACCTTCATCAGAACCTGTTCATTTATTGCTACATCCAAAATCCTGACTGAGGGGGTCAGGATGCCTCCCAGCATCCCACAAAATACTGGGCTGCTGCTGGGGCTGCCTCGCTCTCCCCCCAAAGTGCTCAAAGCCACCACGGTGCCTTCTTCCCACCAGCATCCGCTGAGCAATGCCCAGATTTGAACTTGAATTGTACCGTTTGCAAAAAAATAAACAAAGTATTTTTCACCCCATCCTGAAAAAAAAAAAAAAGGCTTTTTATTGGGTAGTTTGTTTCTTGGTTTTTTTTAAATTGGTTTTGATGAGCAGCTGATGCTCCTGGTGTAAAAAAATAAACAAAGTATTTTTCACCCTATCCTGAAAAAAAAAAGGTTTTTTATTGGGTAGTTTGTCTCTTTTTTTAAAAAATTGGTTTTGATGAGCAGCTGATTCTCCTGGTGCTGAGACCATGGTGTGGAGCTGTGCTCATGTGTGCTGGGGTGTCACTGCTGGGTTTTCCTTCAGCAAGGAGAGTTGTAGGGGAGCTTTGAGGGTCACAGACCAAAACACAACTGTGTAGAGTCATAGAATGATAGAATTGTTCCAGTTGGAAGAGACTTTAAGACCATCCAACCCAACGGTTAACCCAGCACTGCCAGGTTACCACTAAAGCATGTCCCTCAGCACCACATCTCCATGGCTCTTAAATCCTTCTAGGGGTGGGGTGGAGTCTCTACCTCCCTGGACAGCCTGGTCCAGGGCTTGACAACCCTTTCAGTGAAGACATTTTCCCCTCATATCCAACCTAAACCTTCCCTGGCACAACTTGAGGCCATTTCCTCTTGAGACCAACCACCCCTCCTGGCTCCAGGCTCCTGTCAGGAGCTGTGCAGAGCCAGAAGGTCTCCCCTGAGCCTTTTTTTGCTCCAGGCTCAGCACCTTCAGCTCCCTCAGCTGCTCCCCACCAGCCTCATACCCTAGACCCATCCCCAGCTTCATTGCCCTTCTCTGGCCACACTCCAGCCCCTCCAAAAGATGAGCCCCCAGCATCAGAGCACAGGAATAAACACACAGACACCAGCAGACTGCAGAACAGCATCTGATGCTCCCCACGCAGCCTCAGGGACAACTCTCAGCAGGCTCTCCAGCAAGACAGAATGATGGAGCTGCTGCCCATTGTCTCACAGGCATTCCAGGTCAAAGAATTTACAAGCTAAAAGGGAGAAAAAAATCACTCAGCAGGCAAAACGTGGCTCTTGGAGAAAGGGGAAAGGACCAAAGCAACAAGGAGGTGGTTGCCAGGGGGTGTTTGCTTTCATGTTTGGCTGCTTCACTGATGTACAAGTGGGAGGTGTCCTCTTCAGTCAGAGTCAGAACTGCTGCTGGAGCTGCTGGAGTGCTGGAGGAGAGAAAAATGATTTAGGATAGCACAGAAACAACTCTCTTTCCCCCCACTTCTGAAAGCTGTTGACAATCCCATGGTGGGATCCCCTTCCCAGTGCCCAGCTGGGTGCAGGTGGAGCTTGGAAGGAGTCAACATCCAAGCCCTGGGGCCATGGGGAGGAGGTGTGGGAGTCAGCCCAGCACCACAGTGCTACACACAGGGATAGATTTGAAGATAAAAATCACAA
>NW_008582467.1:23692-57305 GCF_000691845.1 Merops nubicus | reverse complement strand
CCGCCGCGCCGGAGGCCTGCCGGGCTGGGCGCTCGGAGGCCTGCGCTGGGTGTCCCCAGGGCTTGGGCGTCTCTGGAGCCCTTCTGCCGTGTCGCGGTAGGCTTGGGGAAAGCGGGCAAGGTAGTAAAAGAGTTTCCACTCTGAAGTGCTGATGTTGAAGGAGGTATAAGAAACTCCCACCTTTCCTCTTGGTTTCCTTTCTTTCCTCTTCCAGCTTAAATGAAGACGGCGCATGGAGTGAGGAAAATGTGGCAGTGTGATTAAGGCAGTCCCTGTGCTGTGTGATTTTTTGAGTTGAAAAGCAAAAGGTTAAAAAGACAAATATTTTTGCAATGGAGTTTGTTGCTGTATGAGTTAATAAAAAAGACTGGGATAAACAGCTGAAAGGGAATTTTTTTGTGTGTGTATTATCCTTAACCAGATATTATTGTTTCAAATAAGTGAACGTATTAGTGATTCAGTTAACTTAAGCTGCTAAGAGCCTGGAGGATGTTTAGCACTTTAGATGATCAGTCATGGGTATTTTCGGTTTGAAGATTTTGAACTTCAAGTTATGTATGGGCTCGAATGATGAAAGTGTGTAGGTTGAGAGATGATTATCACCTTCAGGGAAACAAAATGGAAAACTAAACAGATTAACTTTGCCGACACTCAGTTTACACTGTAGGCTTTTTTTTAATAAGCCATTTTGGAAGCTCTGTTGATCTGCCAACTGTGTGTGTGTGTTCACTAGATTGGATGGTGCTTGTTTTAACACGTTGATACAGACAGAAACTGAAATTGATTTCTATTATGCACTTATTCTCCAAGAACCTTATCCTAAAAAGGCTTTTCCCGTTGTCTGTCTCTACAAGATGCATTGTAGTCTATTTAAAAGCTTTGAAAATGCTACTGTAAGATTTCAACTGGAAGTTTTATATGTATAAACATTGAATTGTTACTTTGTTATCTATTAATTTGTAGGGTTGTAATATATATATATTTATTCAGCAATGCTAAACTCTGAATTAATTGTTCATAAAGGCATCTTAGTAATATAGTTCTTTGAAAGTGACAGCCTTGATACTGAGAAGTCAAAAAGAGAATAGTGTTAGAACTAAGAATTAATTGAAAGGAAGATGGCATCAGTATGCCATTGTATAAAAGCTTTCCAGGGCCATATATTTAATACTAAATGCAATTTGGGTATCTTCCCTTTTTCCCTGTTGTACCTCCAAAAGGTTGTGTTAGGCTAAGAGAAAGGACAATCAAAACTCTACTTTTCACCTAGGAAAGGAGATGCCAGTGGAGACCTAGGAGATGTTATGAAACTTAAGTCATGAAGAAAGTAGATAGAGACCTGTTGGGTTTTTGATTTTGAAAGATTTCTGTAGAATACAGATTAAAAACAAATTAGATGCTCCTTTACATCACATGTAACTAAAATACTTGGTGCAACAGTATATCGAGAATGCCAAAAGTTTACAAGGAAGTTGATATTGTAGGGAAAAATCATCAGAGACTATGAAACACAGGAATATCTTAGACTCTGCAAACATCAAGGTGACTCATCAGTGGAAGCTATTCCTGCCAGCTCTCCTATGCATTCTCCTTCATACTTGTCCTCCACTGGTTACTGGTAGAGGGAAGCCAACAAGCTGGAAAGCTGTTTTATCTGGCATAATATTACACTAATGTTTTTATAGATGTTACTTTTTTTTGTTTTGTTAGAAATACTTTTGTCTTCTGAAGCCTACAAGGATGAAAAAAAAAAGAAAGGCAGAACCTGCAGTTCAGAAAACCTGCTTTCATGGGTCTTGTGTCCTCCATAGATGTTTCTCATTTCCCACTTGAAAATCTTGTAAAGTATGTTTCCCGATTTTCAGAAAGGTTACTGGATTGCACAGAGTTGCTTTAGCACAGCTGAGAGTCTGAGCAGCATTGCCTCACCCACCTTCGCTTGGAGTATCACCTGAGTAAATATGCGTTGGTCTGTAACTGAGTGCAAATTACTGGCAAAACCAACCACAAAACTGTGTGTATCCCTCTTAGAAGAGCAAGGGGCTGTTTAGTAAAATGGATGTGATAAACTTGGAGATGAAGTACTCGGGTTTATGTTTTATTTTGGATAAGCTGTAGAACATAAACGAGAGCAAGAGTTCAGGAAGATTTTGAAAAGGACTGTATGCTTCAGGAATGGCGAGCATTATATTAAGTGCTTAGATTATGTCCTGAAATAAAACTCCTGTCTGTAGTCTTGTCTATCAGGCAGCAGGCTGAACGTCAAAACACGCTTTGAGATGGCTTCTTCCATTCTTCTGTGATTCTCTGTAGGGAGTCCAGTGGTGGTTTTTTTTTTTTCACTCATGCAGGTGTTATAAACTGGGGAGTATACTGAGCTTGATAGATTGTTGGCAGAACAACAAGATGGTTCCTATGTCCTAACGCGTAACTGTTGAACCACTGACCATCTGTATCCCATCGTTTTCATATGTTCAACAGTAATTTCTTCAGACTGATAGCACAGAAGTTTGATTTATTTTTAAATTTGTTTTCAGGAAGTGGCTCCCTTTAAAGAAAGTAAAAGTATAATTAAATTGTTATGTATAACAGGAGCCTCTATCATTGTGTACAGTATGATTTTAGAACACTCTACCCTGGAGGCTAAGAATGATTGGAGTAGAAGAGAAAGCATGATTTTTCTTTACACCATCTAGACATCTTTCTTCATCCTTTAGCCTTTCATGACTTCCATATGTATCATGATAAACCAGAAGAGAAGAAACCTGATATATATTAAAAAAAAAAAAAAAAAAAGAGTTCACTTTTGAGCTGAAGTTACTGCAGCCTTTGGTTGGGTTTCAAGTTTTGGTGTTCAAACTGTGTGGATTTTTTAAGGGGCTAGCTGATGTAGGAATGTAATTAAAATAACCATCTAAAAGACTTAATCTACAGGACAAAGCAGTGCTCATTTTAATTTATGCCGTATTGTATGTAAAGTAAACTCTTGGTTTTGGTAGTTCTTCCATGCCTTACCTAGTAAAGTCATAAATTTATAAGCTTGAATGTTGAGCAGTATATTCCAAATTCCCTTGTTATTTCTGCTCTATCTTGTAGACTATATTAATTAAGTAAATTTTCCCTAACATTTATCACCTTCAAATTCCTGCAGCTTTTGGAGTCATGAAGCAGAGAAGTGATACTATTATCAAGGAATTCATTTATTGTTGCACAGCTGGAAGTGTTGGAAGTGCCTTTCTGGTGGGAAAAGAGGGAAGAGCAATATTCTCCAGCTTCTTGCATAAATACTCCTGAATCCAAGAGACTTTAGTACTGATTTTATGTCGTGCCTTTTAAGTGCAGCACACTCAGGAATCTGTGGGCCTTGTTTTGATTGGCACAGGTGTCACTTTTGGGTCCTTTTTTACCCAGGAAAAAGAACCTAAAGTGTTTTCTCCTGGTCCTTGCTAATACATGATAGTACTGTAGAAAAACTTGGTCTGTTGCACAGTACTTGCCCTATATAATCTGGCACAATCAGTTTCTGTGTCAGTTTTTGCATCTTCTGTTAATCTTCATGAAAGATGAGTTCCTTTTGCCTTCCCTAAATGTGTGTGTTTATATTTAAGATGTAGCAGGGTGGCTGCTGATTTGAGGGACTGGCTGCTGGAAGCAGAGATGGTCAGATTGGGACTATTTTAGTTGATATTGGGATTTGTTTTCTTTTAAATTGCTCTTGGATATCCTTGTGTTTTTTTTTTTCATTTGTACACAAAAAAATGCTCAAACACCTTACAGCTAATTATTAAAACCTGGTCTCCAGTGCCTGTCTTCTCTTTTGGAATCTGGTTCCTGATGAATTGTCAAGCCATGTTGCAGCTTTTGCCTCAGCAGAGATGCTAATAAGTAGCTGTGTGGTGGTAAAAATATCAGTCTTCTTGAAAATGTAAGGATTTAGGATTTGTTTTTTTAAATATATCTATTTTTGAAAACTGGTGGTGGACTTCTAGACCTGCCCACTTACTGATACCCAGAATTTCCTTTCTTTAGGAAGTGAGAAAAATACAGCTTGGTTTTTGAAGTTAATTTGATTCCATTGAGGTAATTTGGCTATGCAAGCATGTCTGGGCTGGCTAACTTTGCAATTCATGTTTCCCTTTTGTTTTCGAAGTCTGCTTTGTTTCTGATCTAGGTCAAGTTTCTTACAGCTTTCTTACAACTGTTACTGGCTTTTTTTATGCTGACTTTGGCTTTTTATTTTCTTCTTCAAGAAGACCTGAATAAGGCTTGCCTACTTAAAGGTGAAGTTGCTTCATAGTCGATAATAAAACTTCTCAAGTAGTTAGGTCTTCTCAATCCTAGACAGCATCCTAACTTCTCTCACTGAATTTTGGCAAGTTAATTCAGGTTTCTCTCTTTTCACTCCCTCCTTTGAGTTTAACTTTCAAGTCCTTAAAGGCAGTTTTTAGATGTTTGCATCCTGCCTCTGTACATTGAAACGTTTGGCTTTGTGCGTTTATACGTTTATAATGTTCATTGATTATATTTGATCATCTTTATTCAGGATATCTGGGATCAATCTCAAATAAAACTCTTTAATCAAACCTCAAATAAGTTCCTGAAGCTTTTTATTTCAGAGCAGACAATCCTGTCTGCCTTGCTACCTTTGTGGTCAACAGCTAGTAGGTTTTGGTTTTGGATGAGGGTGTAAAATGAAAGCAAGCACTTACAGTACAACTGAAAGTGTTGGCTTTTTATTTCTTTAAGTGACCCACAACCTTTTGCCCTCTTTCCACTAAAGTTAAATGCCTATATTGTCAATTTGCTATGTACACTTGTTAAGAAGTGATGTGAGGTCTGTGAAAAAAACTTTGGGGAAAAAAACCATATGCCCCTGCCCCACAGTTGTCAGTTACTGAAGATCGCTTTTTTTGTTACTCTTGTTGTCTAACATAGTGCTGTTTCAATGATCTTCAAGACTTCAGAAACCAAGTTACCAATTGAGGTGAATAATTGGCATGAAAAAGTACCCTACTTCTTTAAGGAAAATAATAATAATAAAAAAAAGGTGAACCTCTGTTTCTGCTGTGTGTTCTATGGGTCCCTGTAAAGAGATGTGGGTATTCTTCATTTATTCTTCTTGCTACTTATGCTTTCCTATTTCTCCCAGGAAAAATAAGAGGAAAATTGACCCTAGGAAATGAACGCTTTCTAGCAGTGAACAGTTAGCATGAATGGCAGAGACTGTAAGAGAAAAGTGACCAAAGCATGTTACTGAGAGCCATGGCATTACTCTTCTCTCTTTCTCATTGTATCTTTACAGTAAGCAAAGTCTGCTGTTAGCTTATGAAAATGAAACAAAATCCCATGAATCACCTTGTAATTTTTTTTAGTGCTTTTGAAAAAAAGTAGAGTGGAGGTTATTCCTTTATTCACTGTTACCAAAGAATACTGAACTCTGTCAGCTTCAGCGTGCTGCACTGACTTTGACACTAAAGAAACATAGTAAGCTGTAACTGATAGGCCAAGAAGAAGCTGTCTGTATATTTTCAGAGATTATAAACAAAAAATTAAGAAGTGTATACCCAGGAACTCAAGTCTGTAGGTTTATATATTGAATAGATCAGATGATTTGTTCATTGCATATTGGAAAGACTATGATTTAGTGAAGATTTCCTCTGAAGAAGTGTGGCTAAACCATCTACTATGGATTTGAGAGGAAAGAGCTTGAGCTGTGACAGATGACAAAACTCTGAAGGAGGAATTCCAGGTTTTAGGAAGGTAATGGGCAACATAGGCCTGCATTTTTACCTTGAAGTAGGTCATTGAAAAACAACAGGAAGGATGCCAAGAACGTTTATAAGCTCCCTGGGTCTTCGAAAGACATACGGTCAACTTCCAGGAGATGAGTAATTTTCCTTGTGGTAATCTTTGCGTAGTTAATGCTTTGCTATGTAGAACTTGAGAAGTGAAACCTGCCTCGATTAATTTTAAATTGTCTGGAAAATGGTCTTCTCAAGACTGTGTATTGCCTAAACTGAAAAAAAGGTGAGTTTTCAGTGGCAAAACTTATGATTTGTTTAAACTGTCTACTGACCAGTTATCTCAGTTGATGAGAGTCTATAAGGAGGTACTGGCTGATTTTAAGGCATGTAGTGACTGGCATAATGATGAAGCAAGTGCTGATTTCTGGCAAGCATTTTGAGTAGCATGCCAATAACGCTACTAATGTATGTGTTGGATGCCAACGATTAACAGATAAAGTCTTTTATCGTTTCTTCCTGTTACTGCTGTCTGCTGCCACTAGGTGCTTCCTTTTGCTTTATTCAAGTAGTTTTGGACTAAGGCATCCAAGAAGGTTTGTTTCTGGAATCTTTACGTTTATTGTTAGTGTAACACAGTTAAGCAACATCTGGCAATAGAGAAGAGACACTGGTGTCTGGATTTGAGTGACAGTCAAAAACCTGTTGAATCCAATTTGCTTGTTTTCTGTAACGTAGGCGGTCTGGTGGCTGTCGGAATGGATGACAACTGTCTCCTTACGGTGGCTCTAATACTCATCTCATCCCCATCAAATACTTAACTCGGCTTGCTGAACCAGTGTCAAAGCTGTTTAGAGAAGGGCAGGAGCAGTGAGAGCGAGGTTGCTTCATCTAGCACTAGGCTGCCATGAGATCAGATCCACAGTGTCATGAAATCTAATCCCAAAATACTACTTTCTACTTGGTTATCTTCCTTTATGAATATTGATTTCTCACTTATATGAAATAACTATTTTAATGAATATTTCCCAACCTTGTACTTTTTCACTTGCTGATAATAGCTGCTGTTATAGACAGGTGTATTATTACAGTAATCTGTGGTTTTGTATATGAAAATCAGTTGTGGTAAATCCAGGATATGAATGAAAGTGGGGTAAGAAAGCTTGTGGTGTGTTACAAAAATGGAATAAAAATGCAATTGGATTTGACTATGTTTGTTTAGTAAGTACAATTCTGACATTTTTAACAGCTTTTTAACAAAGGTAAGAACCATTAGAAAGTGCAGTAATCAAGATGGAATATTTAGACTCGAGCTATTAGGTTGGAAAATCAGATCGGTAATTACGCCTAGTCTAAAACCTCTCATTTTTATCTAGTGGTAATTTGTAGTCATGACTCCAGAGCTAGGGAACTGTGCATCAGATTGCTTAAAATCTGAGGACATCTTTTCCAGTTTTTCTCAAATGTAGTAATTATCTATTACAAGGTAGTAATATCATGAAATACGAATCAAAGCACAGTAAGATAAAAAATGAATGTTTTCCTCTATCCAGTTTTCCATTCTTCTGGAAGCCACGTGGTGGTTTGTGTGTGTGTGGTGTTTTTTTTTTTTTTTTTTGTAATTGTATGCTCAAGCTCTCAAGTATGCTTTGATTAGCTTTAAAAGTTTTTAAAGAGTGGTTATAGTTCTGTGAACGAAAGGCAAATCATTGTCCTGATTTAAAAGAAAATAAACAAAAAAAGACCCCACAAAACCAAACAACACAATAAAGAAATTAAACAAAAAGCCCACAGCAGAAGAACACAAACAATTTACCTTGTTTTCTTACCACCAGCATGGTACAGATTTGTAATCCTTAATTTGAAATCAAAATTTTAGGACCCCACCCTACCCGCAGCAGAAGTCTTTAAACAGTGATGTGGGAAGTTCAAAAGTAACAAGTCTTACTAGTTGAGAGAGGTAAGTCACCTTTATAAATAAGGAAAACTTTTTAATTTTTCTTTTTTGCCCCCAACTTAATGTTTTGTTTCTCCCCATTGCATAGATTTGCCTTTAGAGTAGAACTGGGGTGAGATTAGGCTATGCAAATTTGCTAGAGCACGTTTTTTTCAGTAGCCTAAACTTGGTATTATGGTGAAGGTTGACTGCAGTTCTGGTTAAACTATATAATTGAATGGTGGTAGTACAGTTAAGATACAGTAAATCTTTCAGGAAGAATATAAAAAATGTAAAAGTACCTTTCAGTGTTCAGAGTTCAGCACATAAGGTAGGCCAAACCTTTGTATCCTGCTGTATTTATGGGATAAAAACTTTGCAAGTTTCAGTTTACAGGCATACATCTAAGAATCTATGTACAATTTTAATATGAAATAGTAACCAATACTTAATGCAGGAGTATTTGCAATTGATATTATGATACTGTCTAGAGGGTAATTGAAAAGACAAAAGCAGAGAAGTTTAGTACAAAATACTCATTCTTTAAAAGTTTGCATTCTAATTAGAGGACATATGATCACGGAGGTACTACTCAAAATTGTAAATCCTTTCTCCGGTTAGGCATCCGAGGTGCGTAGGCTGTATTTTGGGCTGTAGTTTAACGTACATTTTAGGTGGCATTTCTGCCTAGAAGGAAAATACCCATGTGTCTCCAGGTTGTGGTATTCGTTGTTAACATTTATTAGTGCAAACATTTCTGAAGCGGTATGGTAAAGTGGGTTAAGGAGACTAATCTAAGAAACAGTTTTATTCTATGCTATTTCTTTGTTCTGTCGTGGTTTGTGACTAGATGTCACAAATTACCTTGCTGCAGTTGTGTCAGTGTAAGAGAGAGTTGGAGGCAGAATGTGGGCTGAAGAGTGATACTAATATGTATAGCAGTGCCGTATTAAATGCATGTTAAGCTGTGATGTGGGAGCCTTTATCATGCAGCATTCTGTCTTCCTGCAGAATGAAAATGGAAGAAAAGTGATAAAATGGTTTTCTGTATTTTGTCTGCACCAGAGATGCCGTATTTCTTCTGTGATTATTTTAGAAAAGTTGGACTGTACAGCTAGACACAGATTTTTATGAGCATATTTGAGAGCACTAAAATGAAATACCAATCTGGTGAAATTATGGTGTGATAAACCTCTGCATATGCTATATGTTTAATCCTGCTGGAGGGATGATAAGACCAGTATTCTCAGTGACAGCTTGCTTATAAGGGTTTAATGCACTTTTTGAATGAACTGCATTGCCTTAGTTCATCAGTCTGTTCCTCTGAGCTCTTGTCTGTGTGGCAAAGTCAGACTTTTAAAAACTATATACCTTTAAAATTTCATTTCAAATTTTTTTTTATATATATTTCAAGTCTTAAAGGCCTAAACTTATAGCCTAATTTTTGTTGGCTTGGTTTTTTTTTTTTTTTTTTTTGACAAGTTAGTTCTAGTATTTGTTTTAATGATGCTGAACTAGCTTGAATTGTGATTTATGAAAATGGCCTCTTTAAAATTCATTATCTTGTTATGGGGAAAAGGAAGGGTTTTCAGTGTTGGAATTGTATCCTACCTTCAGTATTTATCTGTCTATTCAGTCCATTAAAGTAGTGAAAGCTAACTATTTTCCAAATAATAGTACTTATCATTTTTCTTGTGCAAGAAAGGTGTGATAATCATCTGTTAACTGAAGAGAAGTGAGGGATTTCCTGTTGTTCAGGGTTGAGAAGGAAGTGGGAAATCTTTCAAATCTCCATCGAAAGTTAAACATGTAATCTGCTTAAATCATTCTGAAGTCATACCACTCAATTATCTGCCTCTTTAGGCATCTTGGTGTGTCTGTTTATGCCTACTCAAATAAGTCAGCTCATTAGCTGATAAAAGCAAAGGAGTACTCAAGGAAATTTAAAGCCAGATGTATTTAAATATTTGCATAATTTAAAGTTTTATTACTGTAACTTTAAGATAAATTTGCCTTAATTGAGTTGTAAATTTTTTCCAAATACACCATAGCTGGTGGGGGAAAAAAGTGATCTACGTAATGGAATATACCAATTAATATGCTAGATGATGTTACTACTTGAATGTTAATAATGACAGTGACACTACCCTCCTAATTACTTGAATGCTTGTTTTTGATAATTCCAATCAAGGTAAAAAATACAAATACAGAAGCACTTTTTTCTGAAAAAAAAAAAACAAAAAACCAAAGTTTCTAACTGATACAAAGGTTAGTTATGCAAGAAATCTTACATGTAAAGTTTCCTAGTATGAATCAAGATTAAATTACAGTGTGTTAATGCCTTCGTTTTAATTATATTTGCTGTTATTGAGATGTTAGCAGTGGAGTAATTTCCCTTAAAATACTTGACTATTCCCCCACTTTTAAACCAAATTATTTGGTATCTTAAGACTTATAGTAAGGTGTTTGGCTTTTTTTTTTAAAGCAGATGTATCTCTAATTTTCCAATATTTCTACTGTGTTAATGTGTTTTCTGGTTTGCTTTTAGAAGGTTGCTCCTTTCTTTTGATTCCTTCTTAACTAGGCTGAGTTCTTTGTCATTTAAATACTAGCAGTGTTCCTTCTGATTCTACCTAAAAGGTATTCATTACTGCTCTCGGTCCCTTTTTGTGCTGCTTCATGGATGTCTTCAGAGAGTCTGGATTTGATTGACCTCTGGAGAAGTACATAGTCTGATTTGATGGAATGGGTCATCTGCAGGGTTCGGTGAGAGTACCTGAGGGCGAGAAGATGCCTCTAGTGCAGCAGTCATCACTAAGTGGAAGTACTGAAACGTTTGCCGAGCTGCCTAGATTGGAAGAATGATATGGTGATAACTGCAAAAGATCTGTGTGATTCTTTACTTTTTCCCAAATTCAAAATGATGGGCATGTGTTCTACTGCATAGCTGATACTTTTGTGATCTCTGTGTTTTCTGGTCAGTCACCAGGATTTCTATAGTGGATGTCAGGCTGGAACTTTATTTTTTGTGGATCTTAATGTATCCAAAGTAGAAACTTAGGACACCAGCAGAAAGGGAAGATCATTTAGGTTCTGCTGATGGAACTATCAGGTGGACATCACAGAATTTGGTTGTATTTTTTTCTGAAAACTGAGAACAAATGAAATTATAGAACGCCCTCAGGAGTTTTTGGTGATGGTTGCTTTACGTTGGCTGCTCAATGTTGCTGTAATCAAGCAAGCTGTAAAATGTTTGCTGTTATAGTTCTGGTAATTAGATGATATTAGGTATAATGGTAGGCTGTTCGATAACTTCAATGCAAACTACAACTGATGTGATAAGAACAGGACAGATTTCTTCCTTTTGCCTCATGTTTTCTATTTTTTGGTACTACTGTTATTTGATAATAATGAGCTGGTAATCCCAAGTAAAGCAAAATCTAGTGATACTTTTAGAAAAGAAGCTCTGCTGAAACTAGTGTACTTGTGTTCTGACCTGAAAATGCAGTTCACAACTAATTGAATTGCAGGACTGTATTTCAGTGTTGGACAAGTGAGGAAGTCCCTTCAGCTGATGACTGTGCACCAGCATCCTGTAGGTATGTCTGGCTTTCCAGTGTAATATCTTGGCAGTTATTCAGTCATGGTCTGGAATTGAAAGAACCACAGGATATATTAATTCTCAGTTGTGCTCAGCAGAAGAGTTAATTGACCGGTGCAGGAGGATATTAGTTTAGTTATATTGCTTCTAGAACCTAAACTTGTGTCAGAAACCCTCAACTGCACCATTTACAAGGATTTACCTCCTTTAAAACATTATTTCTTGTCCCTGAGTAGTTTTTGATAAAACAGAAAAAGTGGAATTGTGTACCAGTGTTTCATTCTTTCCTTCTAACCTGCCTCAATAACTAGAGTGATGCTGTATTCACAACTGCTTTACTGTTCAGAACCATCTCTTCATTTGCATAGCTGGAAAGCTTTTGCATATATGCAAAAAGAGCTTTTGATTCTGAGAAAAAAATACCCTGAGAAAGGGTAAAAAATTATCTCCTTCCCTCCCCCACCCCCCAACCCCATTTAAGTTTTGGAAGCTCAACAAGGAGGAGCAACTTGCGTACGTTTTTTGGTTTTGTTTTTTTTTAGCCATGTGGTATGAGCACCCATTACTATATATGTGATGTGCAGAACTAACATGAAAAAGTTTGACTAATGCTGTACTGGATTGAAAAGATTCTTAATTGTAATGTAGGCAAGATTGATGCATTAAAATAAATAAAACCTTTTAATTGATATGTCCTGTTGAAGTCTTACATTAGTTTAACTGTAAAGAATGTAATAGAATAATCATGTTGTATTCTAAATGCATATATTTACATGAAGGGAAATAACAGTATCTTTAAAAAGGCATCGCTCTTTAACATGATGTTCACGTATTCAACTATGCACGATCCAAGTAGCTGCTTCTGTGCTGTAGCCTGACAATTCTGTAGGATACAAAAGCCTCTGCCTTAAAGATGGCTGGGCTCAAATAGAAAATATTAATTGCTATTGCTAAGTTAAAGGTTATTTTAATTTTCATAAGTAGAAAATGCAGAATACCTGGAATTCCTGTAAAGCGCTTCATGGTGCACAGAGGTTTTCAACATTAGTCTGTTAATTTTGCAGAGTGCACTATACTTGTTGGTTTGAGATTATCATCACACAGGTAATTAAACTGGCCTCATTGATTCTCAGCTTTTAAAATAAGAAATGGTGCTTTTTTTTAAATAACAGAAAGCATAAAAAGCCTTTTCTGGCTGCTTTGCACAGTAAATTGGTTAGCCAGAGATGTACATTAAGGTACTAAGAATTTTGTTTTCTAATGACCTTTTCTGATTTGGAATTTGTTCAGATCTCTTTACAGCCAGGCACATTCGTGCGATCTTAATTCTTTTCTCTCAGTGATAACATGGGAGGTTCTCTTCCTCATCTTGTGTAAAAGCCCTTGCAATGCTTTGTATTCCACGGAGCACTTTCATCTGCACCTTTAAACGTGGTCTGAAAAAAAATTTGTGGGCCTATGGAAACGTCTTACCAATGATTCAGTTATTTCTTCAATAAAATGAAAAAAATCAATGAAGTATGGTTTCTGTTTGTTTGAGGTTTCTTTTGGTTTTATCTCTGGAGTTGGGATTCTGTGGCATCTTGAGCAGCTTTGAATGACTTCTGAATTTGGGAGCAAAAATAATCTCTTTTTACTACATATTCTGATGAGCTTAATACCGACTTCATCCCAGCTTTACATAAAAGAAAATTCCAGTGCGTGTGCCCACAAGTTCTTTGCTGGGAAATAACGTGTGCAGACATGTAGTGTAAGTGGTGAGAAGCCTTTCTACTTTAGGAAGACAGATTAAAACTTCAAAGTCCAAAATGTACATTGAGTAAAGAATGTGCTAACCAGTACATAATAAGTCTATATTTTGAGGTGTTATTAGGATAAGTTAGTTTGCACTGTTAATAAAGATGTTCTTTTTTGAAATGAAGCCTATCATTTGGACACTGATTCTTAGGTAATACATAAACTGATTTTATCATAGAATCGTTAAGGTTGGAAAAGACCTCTAAGATCATCAAGTCCAACCATCACCCAACACTACCATGACCTTTAAACCGTGTCCCCAAGAGCTGCATCTACATGGTTTTTGACCAACTATAGGAGATCTGAACTCTCATTTTAGACTTGGAGCTCTAAAGAGTGATTTAAACACCAAATATCTACATGTCTTGCATCATACAGTTGCTAACTTCAGAGAATCCTTTTGTATTATAGGACTTGGTAATTTTGGAGGTCCTGGCACAGAGATAACAAAAAACTGAGGAATGCCCCTGTTTTGGGGAGCTTGACTTTTTTGCCACAGGGAGAGAGAGGATTTATATTTATGCAAATAATGGGATTGAAATTGCCACATGGGGTTACATTCAGGAGACAGCTGCTGCTTTTACTTACCATAAGCAAGAGTAATCGGTGCTGTGGAACACTACTACCTCACAGCTTGCCCCCGGATTGGGGAGAGAGAAATCCCTGCCCTAATATCTGCTTAATTGCCTTCATGTTGGAAGACGTAGGTGGCCGAAAAGCTTGAACATAGCCTTTAAATAAACTAAATAGTCACAAGTAAGTAGTTCATGTACCGAAGTAGAAGATCAAATGATAAATAAGTTCACAGATATGGTCATTTCTACCTTCTTGCAACACTGATATAATAAATACAGTTACCTGTGTAAATCAGGACCTATGAACTTAGCTGTGAT
Source organism: Merops nubicus (assembly GCF_000691845.1). Classification (NCBI taxonomy): domain Eukaryota; kingdom Metazoa; phylum Chordata; class Aves; order Coraciiformes; family Meropidae; genus Merops; species Merops nubicus. The sequence continues at coordinate 43,337 of NW_008582467.1, read as the reverse complement.
GTTCATATGGGTTCGTTTTCAAGCAGCAGCTTGCGTACAATAATTCTAACTGCTGCTAAATCTATTAAATATGATTCAGAGTATTCACATGCCTCAATTTTTTTATTTAGAGAGCTGTGTCCCAAGTGTAAATTTATTTATTTTTTCCTGACTTTGATGGAAAAGGTTTAGTTCCTTGAATGTTCAGAGTATTTTTTTTTTGGAGTTAATCTGAGGCAGATTTTACTGTGATTTCTGACTGACACTGTTGTTTGTACCATGATAAAGTAAAGAAAAATATTTAAAATAAAAGGTTGCTGGAATAATGCATGAAACAAGGATGGGTCGTGTATTGCAGTCACCCTTTCCCACGCCCAGCATCTGTGGTCAGCTGTAATTATGGAGAGACAGCCCCAACAGGCTTTTTTCTTCCTGGCCATAACGGTAGTTTTTACCTTAGTCCCCTGATGCTGCAGGACCTTGATTCATGCAGAAATGAGTTTCTTTTTGCGCTAAGATAATTCACTTCATCATAGCTTTGTTGTGAGCTTAAGAATCCAATTGCATAGGTCTTCATTCAAGATAAGAACTTTATTTTTCAAGTTAACAGCTTCAATAAAGCTTTAATTAAATATTAACATCATTATTGGGATGGAGGAAATAGTTGCTTATTTCAAACAATAGATGTTGAAGAGCAAGGTAGTCTTCAGTTCATATTCAGCTAGGTGCCTGTACTCAGTCTCTAACTGGAAATCTCAGTCCTCCATTTTCTGACAATCTTCTTTTAATAGCAGCAGTTAAGCATATTAATGTGGTTATTTTCAAATACTGAGTTACAAAGCTAGGAACTAAAACCCATTGATGTATTCTTCTGTATACTCTTTGATATGTTTGGATGCTTGTTTTTTGTATTAGTAAATGTTTAAGTAGCAAATAGCTGAGACACCTTAAGATCTTTGCTGAGATTTGCAGAAGTAGCTAATGGTTGCTTTGCTGGTTTATAGAGCACTGGAGATTTGCAGAAATGACTGGTGTGTCACTTCTTGGATGCTTGTCATGATGTGTTTTAAAAGATTTTTAATTTTTTTTTTTTTTGGCTTCATTTTTTCGGTACTTGATGTGTTTGTGGTGTCTGGTCAGAAATGATGGCTAGTAATCTTGGAACGCCGACCTTCTACCTTTAGATACAATATGAGAGTGTTAGGCTCTTAATAGAAAACTTTTATTGGGGAAAAAAAAAGATGGTGTTCCTCTTCAATAGAAGACATTCTAGAAAACTAATTATCAGCAATTCTGTTAATTGTCATTAATTTTTACTTTTTGTCGCTTTTGTTGCCTTTTAACAAGATCCCCAGTCACTGTGTGGTGAAATTATGTTTTAATTTGTATATAAAATACATATCTATAGGAAAGCTGGTCGGCCTGAAGGCCACTTCTGCAGTTCCCCCCTGCTGGAGGGGTTGGTTCTGTACTGCTGCGGTAGCGGCTGGCTGTGGCCATTGTTTGGCCGGGATCCTGGCAAGCTGCAGAAGCCTTTGGCTCGCAGACAGAAGGATTGGCTACCGCAACAGGCTTTTGTCAAGTGGGTGCACCAACACCATTTAGATGCTAATGGAATATAAGCTTGCTGTTCTATACTAGAACTTGACTGCATCTCAGGAATGTGGCCTGTCTGGTTTTGTGTTGGCTTCGACATTCAAAGGGCCTACTGTAATTCAGGTCTGCCAGTCGATTAAAGCTGCACTCTTCTGTTTTATGGCTTTGATGTGCCAGAGGAAATTGTTGGGTTTGGTGGAGAATTACATACCTTTTTTGATTCTCCCAGATCTTACCTGCTGATCTGTATGCTTTTTGTTTGCCATCTATGATTAGGGAATAAAGTAAATTTGCTATGTGAAGCTGTATATGGCATTAGCTTTACTCACAATGTTGAACCTTTTTTTTTTCCTGTTCATGTTTGTTATATGGTGGGGTAACTAAATGCTGTATTGTTCCTTTCTACTTTCTTGCAAATGAGTATGTTTCCATGTTTTTACTGGAGATGTGACATTTTTCTGTTGTTAGGCTATTTTCTCATTCAGTGGAATACGTATTTTGTGTCATCCTTTAGAGGTGATGAATAAACTAACAAGCTGGACATAACAGTGACATGGTCTAATGAATTTAAGTTCTAGTCACTGCACCTTAGCAACAATTTACTGTACTTTGTATAGAGAAAAAGGATGTGTGTATGGTGCAAACACAGGCATAAGTAGCTGTGGGAATAAAATTTTGCAGGGCTGTTTCATATTTGAATTCAGTACTCCTCAAATTTTCTGTCCTACATCCCCTACATATTGTTGTTGCAAAATAAAACAATAACCCTTGTTTGATTTGATTTTTCTCAAAACACATACATAAAGATTGTTTTTTTTATATGTTAAATGATAAGTTTGTTCAATATTTCATTACTGTATTAGGTGAAATGTGTGGAGGGAGCACAGGGGAGAAAAACTAAATCTAGATGGACTGGGGTAGTAATTACTTTAGCAGATAAAAAGAAATATGCAAATATATCATGAGCACTCTAAGGCTGATCTTTCAGACACTGACTGTCTGTATCCCTAGCCAAAAAAGGACATATGATAATTAGATTTTGAAGGACCATGTGCTGTTGCTACAGAGCTAAATATTAAAATGCAAGAAAGCAGACTACCACATGGCACAATTGATTTTTATGGCAGTTCATGTTAAAATGCTCTCTTTTTATATTGCCTTTTAGGTTACCTAGGGTGAAACAAAATTACAGGCTTGGAGACTCTGGAAAAGCTCAGCATCAGCATTTGAGGTAAAAACGAACATACTGAAGTAATCTTGGGAGTGTCCGTCTTGTTAACTTTATGGAACTCATTGAAGTAGAAATTTTCATCAAGATCCATTTTGCATTTAAGTTTTCAGCATTGATTTTAAAAAAATTGACTTCAGAATACCTCTTTTTAGGTCTTGGAAAACTCATACTTTAGATGAATATATTGGGTAAAATTTTTGTAGAGCTTTGAAAACGTAAATTTGACTAGATACGTTATTTTTGTTTTAAATTTTAGTTTTATAGAATAGCAAATATATCAGTGAAATTCTTTTGTCATGTCTTTCCTAATTTTACTTGTAGTGTTGAGTGTTTTTATGCCAGTCCCCATCGTAATTGCACAATATTTTTACTTTTATTAAAAAACTATTAATAGACATAGGCAAAAAGAGTTTTTGCATTTTTGTGAATTCACTGTATTAATTGTGGCTTCAAATTGAGGTACTTAAAGTTCGAATTCTGATTTTATTTTTTAAACATTTAACTCAAATGAAAATACTTGTGCATGGAAAAAGCATTGCAATTATTCAGAACATAGTAAAATTAGGTAGAACATACTCATACTGTATTGCTCACATGAACCAGTTGTTGGTATTAATCATAGTAACCTGTAAATAAGATTGGGGAAGTACACACTCCTTGCACACTTAGACTTTTAAAAATTATCTTTTAAATAATTCTTTTTATTTGTAATACTAAGCTGAAATAATTCATGTTCTGGAAAGACTTAAATAGTTAATTTTCTGCCAGCAAGTTGTAATGTAAGGTTGACACATTTATATGTTTATAAGCAACTGAATTGCCACAATTGACCCTGCTATTCTAGTTCCCTTTTCAAACCATTTTTATAGTTCATAGGTTTTGTTGTTGTTTTCAAGAGCCGAAGCTTGCAAATTATGTGATTAATCTACAAGCTGGTATCATGATGTCAAAATGCAGTTTGGGAAGCATAAACACAGAGACTGCGGAAATTAAAACGGTAAGACTATGCTTTGTAATGTGGGAGAAGCAGGTTTTTATGTAGCACTTCACTGTATTCTATTTTATATTTAAAGCTTCTTCAGGACCTTAAAGTAATTTCCATGTGTGAGGTTGTGGAAATTGGCTGTGAATTTCTTTGGGAAGAATAATGAAAGTAGCTACTTTATTTTATCCATAGATGATCAGATACAGCAATGGCATAGATAAAAACCATATTTGTCATGAAACACATGCTTTGGTGTTTCTTATGAAGCTGAATATGATTAGAAATGAATTCTTTTTTTTTTTTAAAGGGGGTGTGTGTTTAAATATTTCTTGTTGATTTTAAAGTCGTGTGGTTGTGTTGCTGAAACACAATCAACTTAAATAAAGCAGAAACAGTGGGAAGAGGGGAGAAATGAAGGATTTGCATTAGAATTGAATTTGTGTTGGTTCAGATAGGAGACGGAAGGTAAATTGTTAAGGCCTTAGTTTCAGTAGTGTGCTTCAGTTTGAGTTATGAGTTCAGGGAAAATGGAGAGAGCCTCTCCAATTAAAGCTATATGGAAGAAAAATTGATACCTAGTTTGATACCATAGGAAGACAGAAATGTGTCTGGCTCACCGATCCTCGCCTTGCATCTTAGGTGCCATACACTTCACATCTTATCTTGTCCTTTGTGTTAAGGATGTAAAAGAGCAGGACTCCGCATAGCACAAGTTCTGCACCACTCATGGAGCAACTGCATAGTTAAGACTGTTGCAAAGGGCCATGTGCACATAATTTTAAAAAATATTTTTTTTTTCCAGAATATGGCTGCATGTCTGTATTAAAGAAAAAAATTCCTCTTTCTAAACGCCTCATATACAGGTGCCACTACAGATACACTAGAGAACCGATTTTGTTTTCACATTTTATTTCTGTACTGGTAAATGCTCTACACCCTATATATGTTATTGCGATATATAGTGGTACAATCCTTTTGCTTTTAAGGCTGTTACAATGTACAGCAGAGTAACGTTGTTGGTGTGTACTGTGTCTCTCTGGCTCTGGTGACAGAGCTAGACTAATAGCAATAGAAAGTGTTTATTAGGCTTTTAGCTCAAACCCAGGTTTGGTTATACTGACTAAGCCCTAGATAAAGGACTTAAGGGGTTGTACATCTTTCTCAGTCTGCTAAGTGTCATGTTGTACTCCATTTCTCTCCTATATATAGACATTTAGGAGGAGTTTGTCAGGAATTCCAGCTTGCTTGTAGAAATGCTTCAGAAGCAGCTCATTCACATGTAGAGCCTCAGCATAAGGTTCTTTTAATAATCTCTTTAATGAAACTTTCCTGCAGCCTTTGCTGCTTTAGTATGTCTTGATGTGCTGTTAGAGACCAACATGTTGCTTTTGCTGTTAAACTCATTCTGTAACAGAAAAAAAGAACAAATATAATTCTTGTTCAAGATGAACATTCACAATGAGTATTGATGATTGTGCTAGGGAAAGTAGGGAGGCTGGTTCTTATAGGAATGCTTACCTTTGAGTCTTGTAAGCATTTATGCATTCTGTTTGCCTTTCTTGAAAGGGAACAGATTTGAAGTAAGTTTTTTGTTATGTTTTGGAGTTTTTTTTTCCCCTTTAAGAATATTATAAGACTGAATACAAAAACTAGTTAGACAGTGAGTGTTGTGAAGGTCTTCAAAGGATAATGCTTAAGAAGCATCTCATGCAGCTGTATAGAGTGTTAAAGATAAAAACCAGATTTCTGATTCATCTTCCTGAATAATAGTTTGGCAGTGTTTCCTTACTTTCAGCCTGAGCTGAATGATGTTTAGAAATTTTCAGTGTTTAGCTGGGAGCCAAAATCTCAGTGCTCAATTTTTGAAGTAGCCTAGATATCGGCTGCTAAGTGCAGGAAAAAAAAAAAAAAACCAAACACTTTTTCCATAAAAATGAATTTTTTTCTACTTGTATCAGAGATGTGTGAGTTTGGGGCTTTTTTTCTGAATAAAAACTGGGTGTGTTTGATTTGGTTTTGTTTTTTTTTTTTTTTAAGTTCTGTAAGAGAACTGAGGTTATAGGAGTGATACACAGAATACACTTTTGCAGTACTTCTGGAGTATCACAGGGAAGGTCAAAGCCTTTTCAAATGTTACTTTTAAAAGCAGGCTTAGAAATTTTTGCCACTGATTGCTTATTGTGTAAGTAGAAGCCACTTTACTGCAGACTTCTGCAGGAGTTGGAATAGAACATCCTCAGTGAATATTTTACATTTTGTAATTTAACATTTACATTCTTCTTCCACTCTATATTTTATGTTTGTGATATTTTGGTTTCATTTGTTCATCCATTACCTAAGTAAGAATTTCCTGTGTTAGATCTTTCAGCATGTCAATGTTTCTTGTAGCATTTGGGCATACAACTTACTATAAGGAATGTGATATTCAGACTCTTTAGGCATTTGTGTAAGAGAATATTCAAGCAGCAAGATACTATTCATACGGGGGTTTTTTTTGTATAGATTGTGGTTTATTTACTTTTGAATAAGTGGAATTTTTTTTTCCACCCCTTGAGGCTAACTGTGGGTTTTTTTGGCTGGTACTGTGTTTTCAGAGAATAAATTAGACATTCCTGGACAAAGATGAAAACCTACAGCATTAGAAATAATTTCTGTATCACAAGGATTATATTGGATACAAATGTACAAATCAACATTACTGAAGAAAGCAGATAAAATACATTGCATATGGCAGTAATAAATTTTTGTTTTTAAGAGGAGATAGCTGTAATTTTGCATTAACTTGACATGAATATAACACATACTGTGCATGCAAATGGTGATAAAAGCTTGGAAGATGCATCCTTGGCGCTCTGGTCTCTTCTCTCTGTACTTCAGAGGGTCATTCCATAAGTTTTAAACAGCTCTTGGAGTAGGACCAAATCCAGGATGTCTTATTCCAGGTGAATGCCCTACTTGGTTTGGCTTATATTCCTTAGTGTTTCCTTGAATTTTTTTTTTTATACTCTAAGGGACTGCTTCAACTTAAATATAGTCCTGTGACCAAAAACCTACACCACAGTTCTAGAATTGTTACAGACTGGAAGAAACAGCTATTAAATGTTGCTGGTTGTTCATTCTCAAACTTGTGCCCTTCTTTAAATGGTAAAACAAGAGGTTAGTAGCAGCTCTGCAGTTCACTGTCTGTTCACATAAATGTGTGTTAAAGGAAGGACATCAGGTTGTGGATTTTGCTCTTAAAACTTGCAAGTTTAATGGCCATAAAACTGGACCTTTCAGTATTATGTTAGTAAAACAGATAAGCTTGGGCACTGTGCTGCTTTGAGTGGGCAGTAGTCTGAAGCCACAGGAAGCAACACTTGTTTCCTGTCTTTCTTCCTCCAAACTTGGCTTCAGTAAGTTCTTAAGGTTTCTTTTCTATCAGTTTTCAAAATAACACAGTGGATAAAGAAGGAACACCTTAGCAGGTGTCTTTGTTACAGTGGCTGAGCAGGACTAGCTTGGGGGGTTCTCTTCTTCTGTGTTAGCTAGTTTCAGTTAATTAGGCTCACTTGACTTCTGAACACGTCCACTTACATCTCAAATGTTTTCAATTCTTCAATTTCTGTTCTTCAAGTAGATGTGTGTTTTCCCTTTTTATTTCTAGATGGTTCTGTACTGCTTTTCTTTTGTTGAAGAGCCTGATATTTTTCCTTAGTACTGAAATAGAGACTTAGAATGATACAATTACTTCACTATTCTGGTTTAGTGCTGTAATAATGCTGACAGGTTAACATCTTGTCAGATTTTGCATACTTACAATACCAGGCCAGGATTAGGAAGCTTTAGCACAGGAGGAAGTAGTGTTGCTAGTTAAGGGAGGAGAACTTCTTTTTACCTGAATTAGTTTACCTGTGTACCTCAAACATACAGTGGGAGGGAATTTAAGCTATTTCAAGTGTGTTCTACCTCATGGGAGCTTAACTGTGTTATTTTGCTAATTAGTCGTGCTAATTAGTTTATCATAGCTGAATTCTTTGGCTTTTTTTTTGGTGTCACATTGCATAGTAATAATGGTGGTGTTAACCAGTGGCAGGCAATGTTTTCCTTGTGCTTACTTTTCAAGTTGCAAATGTGCAGGTACTTGAACCTTTGCACATCAAAGGTTTTTTGAGAATGCTTTTTGATCTCAGCGAGATGTTTGTGCTTCAGGGCAGATCTTTGATGAAGATACACAGAAACCAGACTTGTATTTTAGGGTCTATGTGGTTTCATAGCTCTTCCAGATCCAACTGGAACCGTACCTAAGTATAAATCCCCTTGCTTGTAGCAGTGGGGTAGCTGCTCTAGTATCACTGTCATGAACTGTGTAACAAAAGAGATATGCTTATTTGTGAATATTGCTTGGTTTTTATTAGCAGCCTTCTTAAATAAGGTTAGTTTTCATTCCTTAATTCCCTCCTGGGGATGTGATATATCTATTTCGTATGTTCCAAAAGTTTTATTTATTATTTGGAAAAAAAACAACAGATGGAATAGTAAGCAAAGAAGAGGCATTGCTGATTTCAGTGATTTATAAAGCTGAAGTGGCTGGGTGGGCTTAAATGTAAGAACAATAGGGAATTTTGCCTTAGTTTTTATTACGGGAAAGGTTTGCATTTTTTTTCTGGGCCCTTTTAGCCTTGAGCAATTATGGGGGCTGTGACCAGATCTCATTTTAAACACAGCAGACACTAATTGAGTTTTGACATGAGTTGCTATATGTAAATAGAGAAACATACCTGAGACTATTTAAAAAAAATATTGTAGTCATGATAAAGACTACTGTGTTCTTCAAAGGACTTTTTTTGTATGTGTTGCCAACTAGCATGACACTCATTGGACTATAAAAAGAGAAGCTTGATATATTAAAGAGGAGCTTCATCTGTAAGTTTGGGCAGCACTGGGGGTTATGTCACCTTTCACTGTCTTTTCTCCCTTCTCCCCGCTTTAATAAGTAGCATTTACTACTGAATGCTTGTCTTCAGAAAAGAAAGAATTATGTTACAATGGAACAGAAAGATGTTACTTCAACTTCACCACACTGTCCTTCAGGACTTCTCCAATTCCTTTGGAAAAAAACTGAAACAGAGCTTCATCTCTGACTACTTTCTTTAAAGTGGCATTACCTGTGCTTAAATCTGCAGGAGGAGTGATCATATAATTCAATGTATTGCCTTCCCTTTATTTTACAAGATAGAGCTGAGATAAAAAAATTAGAGAGAATTGGTTTGGTCTCTTTTATCACAGTTTCCCATAGTCTGTTATTAAGTTAGAATGTAAATTGGTGTTTAGATGTGGCTCAAATTATAATAAGCTACTGAAAAGTGTAAATATGCAATAAAGAGCCACAATGTTTTATTAGTTGAAGACTATGTTAGGTAAAATAAAATTTTATCTTGGTACTAAAATAAATGAGTGGTAGTTTTCCAATTTTTGTTCTTCCCTACTGAACATTTGTAAAACTTAACAACTTTCTTGTTACGTAGAAAAGCAAGGACATTTCTAGGCAATAGGATAATTGGCTTTTCCCCATGTATTTCTGATGAATACTTAAATTTGAAAACATTGTCAATTTTATGCATTTCTTGTTTGGAGATTGACGCTAAAATGAATACAGATCATCTAGGAATTTTAAGGAGAATGAACTTGTGAAAATATTGTTTTGTTGATTAGGGTATGTATCTGATTTGAAGTGAGGAATTTTCTCTGGCCAGGGTAGAATTGTTTGATTTTTTGTTTTTCTTCTTTGATCATTCCTGACAGATAGCAAACATTTTTTAAAACCCCCAGTGAGGAGTTGATAGCCTTAGTAGCAAAGTGTTTTCCAGTGCATAATTGTCATCAAGTTGTGAATGGTTTGTTTGTTTATCAGTTAGAATATCTTTCTGGAAATTGGTGGTTAACCTGATACAAGTCTCTTTCTCCATTAGTCCTTATCACAGTCATCAGCAAGCATTTATTATACTTCTGCCAGTTCCTTAAACAGATAAGCTTATCAGAATCTGGTGATTTGAAAATACTGAGATTCTTGTGTAGTTCCTGTTCTTTTCCAACTGATTAGAATAAAGTTCCTGTTGCTTGTGTGTATGTAAAGCTTCAACTGGTCATAGGGGCTTTCTGCTTGGAAAAAAAAGTGATAAAGCTTTTAGCTTTATTTAAAAAAAATTGTTCTTAAAGATATATTATGTGAGATTCTGTCAGAACATAAATGGAACTTTGTTCTGAAATATATGTATGTAAATCCAAACGCTTCGAGTGAACTTTGCTCTGTGAAGTACAACTCTTTTCAGATGTCTTTGGTACTTTGATAAACACATATCTTAAGTGGACAAGTGCGTGTGAATTTAAAATTAAAATTTTCTGCTCAAAATAGTACGAGATTTAGCACTTACTGGAAGTAAAATCAAGTATTGTCCTCTTCTTAGAATAAATTTTCTCTTCTTGCTTTATATTGTGACTGTATGTAATACTGTTTCTTTTTCTTCTCATAGTAGGCTGTGCTGGAACAAAAATGCAATGAAAGAAACACTGGATGGATGAATGAATGAAAAGCCCTGCTTTGCAATCCCTCAGCATGGCGGGACTGCAGCTCATGACCCCTGCTTCCTCCCCAATGGGTCCATTTTTTGGACTGCCATGGCAACAAGAAGCAATTCATGATAACATTTACACGCCAAGAAAATATCAGGTACCAGTGATAATACTAATACAACGATGTCAGGAAAAAAAAAAGTACAATTATATCTATTAATGGAAGAACCACCACTGGAGAATGTGCAGTGTTGCAGACAGTCTAGGCATGTCTCTCTCAGCTCCACCTGTGCCGAGTTGATTGTATCTTGTTTTCTTTAGCTTAGCTGTGTTCTCTTCTCAGTTTGGTCCAATGAGCAGAACAGCTTCCAAGCTGCATATTCTCCTGCTGTTCTCTGCAAAATGCTGTTAGGGACAGATACAGTAAACATTACACTGGACACTTCGATTGTATGCATACAGTCATATGTCCTTCCCCCTCAGACTGTCTTGTCTTCTGGAGGATAATCTTGAGTTTTGGTTCACATACTGGTCAGAGCAGCTGAGTAATGTCAACCCCATCAGGACACTCTGAATTTCATTCTTTTAAGGGAATCTATTTCTGAGTTGTAGAATTTCAGTTCTCTTTGCACTGCAGAGGTACCTGAAAGCTGACATTTGGCTAGTATTACTGAAAAGCTTACATCACCTTGAGCTAAGATACTTGTTTATTGGGCTGAAATTATATATGCAGTTAGATTTAAAAGCTCTAGCTTCTTGATTCACACAATGTGTATAGTAACAGAATCATCTATTAAAAAGATACTGCTAGAAAGCTACTTCAAACAGCAGCAAACTGTGATACTGAAAGATTCTAGATTTAGAAAATAGACTGTATATAGTATGTATGATATGTTTTTGAAGGACTGTGATAATACATTGTTATGGAGGAGACATTCAGTGGTACTGGAAAGATCTCTAAAGGTGCTGCTGACTTGCCGGTAGTTTACCACTTGTTATGGTTTTCCTTTTGTCATCTTTTTCACTGCATTGCTGCAAGTAAGGACATTATTATTTTTAAACCTAGGTTGAACTGCTTGAAGCAGCTTTGGATCATAATACAATAGTCTGCTTAAACACTGGCTCAGGGAAGACTTTTATTGCAGTACTACTCACTAAAGAGCTGTCCTATCAGATCAGGGGAGATTTCAACAAAAATGGAAAAAGAACTGTATTCTTGGTCAACTCAGGTAAGAAGAAAAGTATACTAAGTTCCTAAACATGCTGCTAGTATTTCCATGGAGTATTCCTTAATAAAAGTTGTTTGAAAGTAAGGCTGGGAGAAACATTTTCATAATCTGCAACAACAGGGATGCCGAATTGATAAAAGAACATGATGCTTCTCATCTTTTGCTTATAATCCAATTGATATGATTATGACATTTTCTGTTTTCTTGTTTAAAATGATGTTGAATCTGAAGTGCACTTTAGTTACCAATCTGTTGCCTTGCTGTGATTTAACATGGAGGCGTTTGCTGTATCCATCTAGTTTAATGTTGGTCTAAGCTAAAGATCGTATTATGTACAGTGGTGCTGAGTCATATGCCACACATCTTGAAATTTAATATATGAAAAGACCTTTATATGACTGAGATTTTTTAATGTTTTTATTTCTTAAGCAAATCAAGTTGCTCAACAAGTGTCAGCTGTCAGGACACATTCAGATCTTAAAGTGGGAGAGTATTCAAGTTTAGATATAACTGAATCATGGACAAAAGAGAAGTGGAGTCAGGAATTCTCTAAGCATCAGGTAATGTATTAAGTATAAACTACAAATATAAGGAGAATCTGCAGTAGGATAGGCTTAGTAAGAAGTGTTATTTTCTTCCAATTATACATTAACATTTTCCAAGAGAAATTCAGCATATTGGTATTATTTTTATATTAATTTTGAGGCAAAGCATATATAGGGCTTCTCAGTTTTTTTTAAAAAAAGCTACCCTTTTAATCTTTTGTTTTCGGTTTCCCTGACTTGTGGTTCAACATGATGATTGCAAAAGAAGTTTTGAATATGCATAGTGTACTTCAAATACTGTTAAAAGATGTTTAAATATTAATAAAAAAGGTGATAAAGTTGAATGGTCTCGGGGGATGCAGCGCATTCTCTTTGGTGTGCATTTTACTTCTGCTTTTTGGGGTACGCTATTTCTGTATAGTTCTCTTTTTAGATGGAAAATCATTAGCTTTAATGGTAACATTTTCACTTGGTGGTTGTGGTACACTTTCTGTCATAATCCTTTTTCTGTGCTGAACTAAGCACCTTGCAGTAATGCAAATATTTGTGATTCCTGGGTTTTTCTCTTAGCATTTAGTAGTAGCTTATGAAATATGTCTGAGGAACTCCTGATAAGTGAGTGTTACGGTACTTAGTGGAGTTCCAAGTTAGCATGGAAGTAGTGTATAATTTTATTAAGGAACACAACTTTTTCTGTGATGAAGTACAAGTAATTAGTTTTTCTTTACAATGAATTGTGAAAACATCCTGCTTTTCTGGTATAGCTGCAGGTGGTTATGCATTTCTGAAGAATGATTTTTCTTGCCAGAGACATGATGATGAGACACATAAGGGACACTGACTTATTATGGATTTAATGTTTGTTCCGTGTAGTCTGGTTGGTGCTGATACCATCTATTTGTTGTGTTCACTTTTTTCTAGTCATGTGACTGGAGATATACACAGAACCTTCAGACAGATCATTTTCTCAAGAAGAGAATGTTTTCTGTTCTACTTAACCAGTGTATGTAGATGAAAAGAAATTGATGTTCGCTAATACTGTCTAGCAAGACCTGCAGAAAGTTTTCCTACTGCACCTCGACCTAAGACAGCTTGCATCTTTCTTATACTGACACTGTGTTTTTTCCTTTCAATCTAGGTTCTGGTTATGACATGTCACGTTGCTCTGACTGTTTTGAGAAATGAATATTTATCCCTGTCAAATATTAATCTTCTGGTGTTTGATGAGTGCCATCTTGCAATTCAGGATCACCCATACCGTGAAATTATGAAGGTGGATTTCCATTGCATTAATGTTCTAATGGTTGAGGGGGAAGAGTCAGGTGGGTGGGCTAGAGAGGTGGGAACTATGTAAGGCAGCTTTTGCTACCACGGAAAAGTCATTGGAACCATATTTTTAGCATGTTCTGGGACTGTGAAAATACTGTAATGAATTAAAACTGCACTGATATTATGAGAGAGAAAAATAATGTATTTACTGTATTCTACAGTGGGGATTAAAGAAAAATCTATTATTAACAGAGAAGAGAAGCTAAATTTATGGAATTCAGGGGGAATGTGCAAATTCATTGATGAAATATTTGAGCTTGGGAATGGGATGCACTGATTAGTTTTTACTCTTTTTAAAGGACTGAATTATAAAGATGCTGGTAGGGCCTTTTCAGGGTAGTCTTGCCTCCATGTGATAGTTGGGTTGTACAATACAAGAAACCTGTATATGTCTCTCAAAATCTCTCTTCAGCTTTAACCAGACCATGTTTTTTTTAGGTTATATTTTAGTTTTTACATGGTGTGGAAATATGGTATGTGTGTTGCAAATGTGACAAGGGTATTCTGTGCAATGCTAGCTATTAATTTTTCTGTATTTTTCCACATTTTGTGAATATTTACCTTTGGAGAAGATTACGCTTAAATGTTACTGCGCGTTGCTGTTGTTTGGGGTTAGGGTAGCTTCCAGAATCGTAATAGACATTTTATCCCCTCCCTCCGTCCCTGAAAGGGAAAGGGAATAAGAGAGAGAGAGAGAGACTTGTCGATTAGAAACAACAGAAAATAGTTTTAATATTATCACTACTACTAATAGTATTAATAATCATAATAAATTAGGCTATGTACAAATATATACAAATATATACAAATATACAAAGTTAGTCCCGAACTGAACTCCCCCCGATGGCAATACATCACCGTCACCCCCGGCTGGGGAGCAGCCCCTCAGGGAGAGGGTCCCAGGCTGGACTCAGCCACAGACAACAACTGGGCACAGGAGCTGGGTTCTGGAACTCAGTTCAGGAACACAGGGCTGGGGATCAAAGGCAGGATGGATGAAGTCCTCCTCGGATGCCGACCACTGCAGCAGAAGCAGCCAGCAGCCCAGTAGCAGCAGATGGAAGAGATGGAAGAAGAAGAACGGAAGGGGTGACAGAAGGGGTTGTCCCTCCTGATCCTCCAGCTTCTACTGGATATGGTGGCTGTGGGATGGAACACCCCACTGGTGAATCCTGGGGTCAGTTATCCTGCCCGCTCCTCCCCGCAGGTGCGGGGTGCTCTCTGCCCCCCTCCGTGTGGGATCCAAGCTCAGCAGCGGCCTTGGTCTGCATATCAATCCCTGGCAGTAACTCTAAACATGAGGTCTTATCACTGCTACAGCCAGATAGTTTATGTAAATGCTGCTAACTCAGACAGCAGTTAATTAAAAAAACTTTAGCTAAAAAGTAAAATCACAGAGCAGAACCAGCTCTATTTACCCTAAACCAGGAGAGCTTCTAGTTCAACTTCCTGTCAGTAGAATAGAAGATACTCATTCAATGTTTGGTTACTTTTCCAACACCTACTATTGAAGTACTGGTTTTCAACTAATCATTCTCAATTGGCAGTCTGCTAGCTTGATGGTAATTTGCAATAACTAAGTTTTTTCATTCTGTTGTGCTTCACAGATCTGTGAGGATTATCCATCATGCCCTCGAATTTTAGGATTAACAGCTTCCATTTTAAATGGGAAATGTGATCCTGCTGAGTTAGAGGAGAAGATCCAGAAACTGGAGAAAATTTTAAAGAGCAATGCTGAAACTGCAACTGATTTGGTGGTGTTAGACAGGTATGTTGTATAATTATGGCTGTTAAATTGATATCTTATGCTTTCATTTTGGATAGAGGAATAAATGAGTAGAGTTATTCTCTCTTTAAATTTTATATGTATGTGATGTCATTACTTCTGTTTGGTGTGAGGTGGGAGTGTTAAATCGCTTTTGAGTAATGACTGTTAAAGTACATGTTTCCTTAAAATTAGGTTAAAAAGGCTGAATAGCCTTAATATTCAGAGATTTTCTGTAGGTGTTAAAAAACAAACCAAAAATACCTAACAGAACAAAACAAAAAAAGAAAACACCAACCAACCAGAAGAACCCAAAACAACCCAATGCACCAAAACCTTAAAAAAATTCACGTTATACAACACATCTTTGAATTTCTAAAATGCTCTGTCTTATGTCTGGAGAGTAACTGATTCATGTTCAGTGTATGCCATAATGTTGCTATTTAATTTAGAAAAATGTTGCAACATCCACAGTACAAGAATTTCTTAATGCTGGAAAAGTTGCGTGATTTATTTTTATTTCCAAATGAATAGTGTGGGTGTAGAGGCTAGTGGAAGACAAAGGGAGTTGTGAGGAAACACTAAGAAGTGTAGAGAAGTAGCACAGCAAGTGGCTGTTTTCCTTCATGGTCTTAGTGAATATAGAAACCTGTGAACAATGATTTGTAGAGGAGAGTTAGTATGAAATGCTTCATACGTAGCATGTTTTCTTGCACTAGCTCTGTTTCGTTGTGTGAACTGTTTTCAGTTGAAGTCAAAGATGGTTGTTTCATGTTCTGGAACAGGTGTTTTATAGGTGTGTTTTTTAAATGCATTTTTCCGAACTTGTGTGAACCATTTGCTTTGAAAAATTTCTCTCAGCCCTGCCATTCAAGAACAGTAATTTCTTCTGTAGCTGTGTATATATAGACCTAAATTGATTGTATTTGCAGTATCAAGAATACACTTCGGAAAACCAAAAGTGAAGATGATGGTCAAGTAAATTTAATTTGCTTTGTCTTAAATTTTCCAATATTTGAAATGAAGACAATGAATTAGCCCTCTTTATAGGGAGCATATTAGAACAGTAGTTTAGAATGAAGCATTTGGAGTGGTGGAGGTGGCTTTTACTGTAACTATTCATCATTGTTAATTTGTGGTGGGGAAAGAAACTTACTTGAATACACTTCATGTTGATGTTATTTGCTGCATAACCTTAACATGCTGAAATAGGTCTGACTTTTGGAAGCTGTGTTTAACTTGATATTTGCCCTCAATTAAGATATACTTCTCAGCCGTGTGAGATTGTTGTAGACTGTGGACCATATACTGACAAAAGTGGGTTATATGGAAGATTATTAATGGAGTTGGATGAGGCGCTGACTTTTTTAAATGACTGCAACATATCTGTACATTCAAAAGAAAGAGATTCAACCTTAATTTCAAAGCAGGTAAGGACATTAAGCTATGTGGAAAAGCCTGAGGAATAGAAAATTTTCTACTGTTTTTCTTTGCTATGTGTGTTACATCATGGAAACGTTCTAAACCTAACCCATCCTAGATTATTTTAGCAAAAAGGTTTCTGATTTTTCTACTCACAGTGTAGATAATTTCATAAATGAGTGGGGCTTGAGTGTCAGCCATAGATTTTAGCTTCATCTAGTTGGAGATTCAAATTTGCTTAAGGGAGAAAAATAATTCTGCACCCTGATATTGTGGGTCCCTACTTCTAAAGTCAAGAACTGGATGTCTTTGCAATCTCCTGTCACCTTTGAGTAATTCAGTACAGAAGAGGAATTAATGCTTCAGGATGTATTTGAAAGAATTACCCATGTGTATTAAAATATGATAAAGAAAAATTCAGAAAAAATTCCAGCCATAGACCTATAGTTCCTACAATTTATCTTAAAACAACATTGGATTAGTGCCACACCTTGCTTGGAATGGCATTTGAACCTCAAGCTTGCCCCTAACTTTCTGTGTTTGCCCTGGAGATGAGTCCAAAAGGCATGATGTATTGAGCAGGGACCTGTCACACATGGCACCCAGGCAGCATTTTTTCCCCTCTTGGGATTTGTGGTTTGGAACTGCCTCCTAAGGTACAACTACGTAGGTATGTTCTTCAGTATGAGGGTGGCAAGATTTTGGAATAGATTGTCCAGAGAGGTTGTGGATACCCCCTTCCTGGAGGCGTTCAAGGCCAGGCTGGATGAGGCCTTGAGCAACCTAGTCTAGCTGAGAGGTGTCCCTGCCCATGGCAGGAGGTTGGGTTAGATGATCACTAGGATCCCTTCCAACATAAGCCATTCTATGGTTCTATGCATATCTTCTCTTGCCAAGAAGTCACCATTGAGTCACGTTTCTGTAGTAGTCCATAGTGAAGCTGGAGAGCATACTTCTTTCTTCAGCCCAAAGTATTTGAGTTTCCTTTAACATTATTAGAAACAGAGCACTCTCAATTCTGTCCAGAAAGGGATTATTTGGGCCAGAGAGAAGGATGATGCATAAGGTATCCTATCACAGCTGTATGGGAAAAGGAGGTACTGGTCACTTGTGCTAAATTTAAAATGTAATAGATTAAAATACATAAGCAGTGCTGGCAGCTGGGGGCAAGCCCCAGGATTTGAAAATCCAGAAGTGGATTAACATGCTTCTAATGCATGTAAGCCTGGATGCTTGTTTTCTGATCCAGTAGCTCTTCAAAAAGATGGAAGCACCCATATTAAGAAAAAGAAACCAGTTTTCAGCCTGAGATGCCTTTTGATTTGGCACTGAAGAGCATCAAGCCTCTGTGCATTTACAGTTAATCTAGAAATTTTGCCCTTAATTCTTACAGCTCACAAAGTTCAGAGAGGGTAGTGTAAAGAGGATGATAACCTGTTCTGTATTTCCTCACAGAAGGGAAGAAGGAAGATAAATTAAAGCCTTAACTGAAAACTGTATCATCCTGATTGTTGCTGTAGTTCTAATGTAGTTCTTCTGTTAAGTACTACACCCAAATTCTGAGTCTCTTTAATAGTATTATGTACTATCTATGTACCACATTTCTAGATTCCTAGTTTGTTTGACCACTTGACTCTTCAGGAGGAAACAACTTGCCATCGGATAAGGTGACAGTGGTACTCGAGTGCCTCTGCTGTGCTTTCTGAGTAGGGTATAGTTCTTTCTAGTTTTCCTATTCTACCCCCACATACAAACCCCTAATTATTTTTTTTTTCCTTTGAGTGGCTAGACTTGCTAAGATTACCCTAAGGACACTGTACAACTTTCTGGTTGGATACTTTTGAAACCATGGCAAGTATCAGTAACAAAGTAAAAATGCCCAGTAAAGCATTTATTTTATTAGTTCTGTGTTAAATAGAAACAATAATAATTTCTGCTTTGTTTATCTAGCTGCCTCAGAAAGTGGTCTCCTTTTTAGCAAAATTATCTTAAATCTCAACTACAATTTCACAAAATTGTAAAATACTCTTTTTAACTTTTTTTTTTTTTTTTCAGAGATTCAGAAATGTTCAGAAATCAAAGTTTAGCTATAGTAATTTAAAGGGGTGGGGGGAAACTTGCTGTGTTAAAACCACCAAAGTTTCCAAGGTCATCTAAATAACAAAAGCAGACTTTTAAATATTTTCATAATAGAACGGTTGTAATAATCTGTACAAACATTGTGCTATATGAGAAACAAGATCCCAGTCTTAAATGAATAGTTCATGAATGTTCTCTTTGAACTGATGTTTGAATTCGTGTGTTGTAGATATTGTCAGACTGTCGAGCTGTGTTGGTTGTTCTGGGACCCTGGTGTGCAGATAAGGTAGCTGGGATGATGGTGAGAGAGCTACAGAAGTATATCAAACACGAACAAGAAGAGCTGCACAGGAAATTTTTATTGTTTACAGACACTTTCCTAAGGAAAATCCATGCACTCTGTGAAGAGCACTTCTCGCCTGCCTCACTTGACCTGAAATTTGTAACCCCAAAAGTCATAAAGCTGCTTGAAATCTTGCGCAAATATAAACCATATGAGCGGCAGCAGTTTGAAAGTGTTGAGTGGTATAACAACAGGAATCAGGATAACTACGTGTCTTGGAGTGATTCTGAAGATGATGATGAGGATGAAGAAATTGAGGAGAAAGAGAAGCCAGAGACTAATTTCCCATCTCCCTTTACTAACATTTTATGTGGAATTATTTTTGTGGAAAGAAGATACACAGCAGTTGTTCTAAATAGGTAAAGGGTTTGTTTTTTGTTTTTTTGTGTGTGTGTTTTTTTGTTTGTTTGGTTGTTTTTTTTAAAAAAAATTATTTAAAAAAAGAAGGTAGACTCAGCTGCCAGCACATGCATGTTAATATCATGAATAAGTAGGCATTGTGTTCTATTTTCAGAACTGTATTTTAAAGTTGGTTTAGGAGATCATGCTGGGTCTGTGTAAATAATAACAAAAGTGCAGGTTGTGTGTGG
>NW_008582467.1:22384-23661 GCF_000691845.1 Merops nubicus | reverse complement strand
CGTGTGTCTTTGGAAATTGTACTCAAGAGCATGTTTTGGACCTGAGTTTGTAATGTGATTTCTTTAGAAGGCAAAATGTTAAATACTGTGCTTAACTTGAAAATAGCCATATACTGATTTGTTTTAATCAGTTTTTGTATTTGTAGTGGACACTGGAAACTTCTCTAACTTACTTCCAGAAATTTTACCACTGCCTACTTCATGTTCTGTAATTCAAGTCTACAGAAAATCAAATTTACCCTTGCACAAATATCTCTTAAGATTTACCAGTACTGCTTTAACAGTTGGTGTTTATAAAATGCCCACTCAGTGAAACACTAAACACTTTCTTATGGTTTCCACCAAGAAAAATGTGACCCCCTCAAATATTTGCCAAGATGCAATATTACAGTTGCTTATCAGTTCTTATTCCTGAATATGATCTGTATTAGTTACACATAACTGTTAAATGCTATTTGCCACATACCATCAATGACATCTAGTTTATTCACCTATCTTGATTTGGGGGTTTTGGTAGGCTTTTTTCATAGTGTGCTAAATGTCCTGTGCAATTTATTGCATTCTGGTATACCTCTGAACCTGACCCTTCTCTTGTTACTGTTTTGTCTGAATCAGTAGTTTGAGTATATAGTATTTTCTTTGATCTGCAGACTTGCCTATGTGTTTTTTGGGAACTTCATCTTTTTTCTTTTTTTTTAAATTTTAAAATATATTCACATAAATATGCTGTATGAGGCAAACTAAGCCATTCAGTGAAATGAACATGTTCTGTAATAACTCCTGAAGAAATAAGAAGTTTTGATAAAGCTTTGCTGAGCTGAAATGAGTATTTCATTTTCCTACAGGAAGTGAACAGAATTGTGAAAATTTTCTTCTGTTATGAATGTGATTTATACTTTTTCCACTGTGTTCTTGTAGACTGACTTATGCACTATACTGTATCCTAACTGGTGTTGAACCTGCCAGAATATCCTCTCTAGATCAAATATGTAACCACATTCTGCCATCTTTAAGCTTTAGGCACCCTCGGTATAGGTTATTGGCAGCAAAAACTAAAACTATATGTAATTTTATCCACTTCCAACAGCGAGCAGATTCTCAGAATGTACCTTTACCTCTTGTAACACACCTCATCTCAGGATACCAGGATGATCAGCAGAACTGAGCTGTTGGAATTAAGACTGACAGCCTTCAGTGGAGGACCTCACTGTAGGCTCACTTCAGTTGAGTGGCTCTAGTTCAAGGGACTCTGCTGATTGTCGTTATACTTAGGCTGT
>NW_008582467.1:3474-22353 GCF_000691845.1 Merops nubicus | reverse complement strand
AAAGAGTGTCTCCTGAGTAAGGAATGATTGTTTGAATTAGTATATCAAAAACACTTGAGCTTCCAGTAATCCAGTATAGATTGTTACATCAGAACTAAGTTTAAAGCACAAGTATAGTTTTTCTTAGAATTATCATGGTGGTATTTATAGACCAGAATCCCATTTTATGAAGTCTGTGATGACTAAGGAATGGCAAAATTCATGGCATGTGTTTTACTTTCTGGGAGAAACAGGAATTTTCTCTGAAGCAGTAATTAGAGCTAATCTCTTCCGGGATCTTCCACAACAGCCACTGCATATATTTTAAACACTACAAATTAGAAAAACAAGCACCTCAGTTTATTCTTTGACTGTTATTACACCTAAATGCTGAAGTGGCTCACTTACTGTTTTATTTGGTATACAGTTGAGTTCTGATGCCTATAAGCTCCTTTTCAGAAAAGAATACATTTTCTAAACCCCAGGTTCCTTCCATTTTCATTGTGGTGCCTCTCAAGTCCCTTAGAGAGGAGTCTGAAAGCAGAAGTTTTTATATCTGAAAACCAACACCTGTTACTTTAATACTAATAATACTTTTTTTAACCACAAGGTTGAAGTCTTCAGTGTTTCTCAAGAACTTGCCAAAGGTGTGCACTGTAGAATGTTTATTCACATGGTTTTGATTGTCCATTCTATAATAAGTGAGATACAGTAAGAATGTTTGAGATGCTTAGTAGCTACTCAAACTGAAGCTATGTGACCTAATGGAAATGCCATATGGAAAAAGAAATATTCAAAAAAAATAGTTACCTTTTTTTTTTTATTAACCCTTCTAAGTATGTCTGTATGAAGTCTAGACTGCATGGAGAAACATGAAGCTGCTCAGCCTTGGGGAAATCTCATGCATTTTAGTACAGGAGGATCCTCCTAGTCTGTGAGCTATTTGCCACATTTTCATTCTCTTCCCCATGCTCCCTTTCCTTTCCAGGTTTTATAGATTGCAAGGGAAGGAAGTGTTGAAGGTGTTTTATGTTCCCATAAGTCTTGTTTAAAACAGTAACCAGGTGAAGGGGAGGGACTTCAGTAGTTTTCCAAAGGTAGAACTCTGCCATTTGCCATCTGATTTGGTGCACGGGGCAGGTGGTAGGCATGTAGCTGGGGACTGGCACAGCTCCCATCTGGTATGTGAGGCAGAACTGGGTAACTGGTTCACATACCAGAGGTAACTGGGAAAGCTTTGAGTTACTGCTGGAGGTATGGAGAGGCAGGCTGTCCTTGGAATACAAGGAGTACCTGCTGGTGTACACAGTGGATGTGCTATGAGCAAAGTGGTACTGGGATGGCTATAGTGACACATGCAAGGGATGTAATTTTTTTGTATGTGTTGCCTTGATTTTTGTTAACTGTCTCTGCTGCTCAAAAAACTGTTATGGTTGTGGAATCCCAGATTCTGTCCATGCTGGGAACAGGTCAGCTAAGGATGCTGCAGCATAATTACTTTGATTGCATAATGTAATTATGCTTTAGAACTATACATTTGTAGATTTAAGATGCAGTGTGTTATTTATGAGCTTCTGTAACCTAAAGAAGGAGGTAGGGGAATAAACTGAGAGCATAGATGATCTTCATCTCCCTGTTCAGTGCTCCTTTTAAATCCTCTAATTTGAGTTAATTTGAAAACTAGTAAACATCTCACTGGGCAGCTGAGTGTTGCTCTTCAGAAAACCAGGTCAATATTTTGTCATTGGTATACCTGAACAGAATATGTATTTTAACATTAAAGGAAATGATAATCTATGTTTTACCCTAAAAATTGATGCCTGATACTGAGGAAGCATACTTTGTTGAAGGAGCTGTTACAGGTCTTTCTGCTAAAGTCAGAGATAATTTACAGAAAATGAGATTAACTAAAGTGGTTGTGAGTACAGTGCCTTAGCAACCGTGATCCTTACAGTAATATATTGATTTAAAAAAAAAAAATAGCTGGTTTTACTATGACGGGTCTGAAATGCATGTGATGCATACTCATGCTGTATATGTATGCAGTTTACCTTTTATTATCTTTACAGAGGTTTTCACTAGAGCTACCTTTTTCAGAGAAAACTAAGTTCAGTTTTTGTTAGCATGGCTTAATTGTCATGTTTTCATTTTTTCTTTCAATGTAAGTCCTGCAAAAAAACAATTTTCTGCCATTTTCTGGGTTGTGTAACTTGTAAAAATGCATATAATGTTTTTAGGTTAATAAAAGAAGCTGGCAAGCAAGATCCAGAACTGGCTTACATCAGTAGCAATTTTATAACTGGACATGGCATTGGCAAGAACCAGCCTCGTAACAAGCAGATGGAAGTAGAATTCAGAAAGCAAGAAGAGGTAACTTCAAGAAAAATAATTGAAACTAGCTGTGCTTTCAGAATCTTTTGCTTTCTTTTTGTTTTGGTTCTCTTTTTTTTGAATGTGTGTCTTTAAAAACAAAAGAAACCTGGTGGAGTCTGGGGCACAGTCATTCAGAGTTCAGGGAATACCTTCGATTTAACAAGTATGCTTATTGGAGATACAAAACCAAACTAAAACCCAAGATGTGGTTGGAGACATTGCTCTGTCACATTACACAAAAGAAATAGGAATTTCAGGTAAAATCATGTTTGTCTCTAATCAGATTGTCAACTGTCTTATTTTGCTGCATTGGATTAGTAGTAGTATAGTAACTGTAAAGAAAATCGAGGTTCCTGACACTTCCATCAGTTAAGCTAGTTTAACATTTATCTTTGCTAAAAGTGAATTTGGTAAATTATTAAATGATACAAACATGATTTTGTCCTCACTTAAAGCATGTGAAGTATTTTGAAAGAAAATGCAAATCCATCACAACTGGCTAGGTTGTCCTGACCTCCCCCCACACCTAAACTTTTCCATAATATTGTTCAGTAAATAGCAGAAATACCAGAAGTGAAGCCCATTCCAGAGCTTGTACCTCTCAAGGATGTTTCATCCTCAGAAATGGTTGGAAAAGATGCTGTTCTGAAAGCAGCATACTTTTTTTTAATATAGTACAGCTGAAAATAGCAAGTAAATTAGATGGCATCCTCTCCCTTGCTTGTGACTGTGCTGGCTTCTTGGGCTCATGTAATTCCACACACTGGATTTGATTCCTAGGAATCTTCCTGTTCTGATAAATAGTCTTGCTGTGTTTCTGAAAAGACTTTTTTTAATAGTTTTATATCTGCATATTTAGATATTTTTCTGGAATGCCTGATCCACTCTCCTTGGTCTTCTTGACTTTTGATGAATCTGATGATGGGAATGGATTTCAGACTAATTTCTTAAATTTGTCTTCATTACTTTTGCAGGTTCTTAGAAAATTTCGAGCTCATGAGACCAACCTACTTATTGCTACCAGTATCGTAGAAGAGGGTGTTGACATACCAAAATGCAACTTGGTGGTGCGTTTTGATTTGCCCACAGAGTACCGTTCCTATGTACAGTCAAAAGGAAGAGCTAGAGCACCAATTTCCAATTACATTATGTTAGCAGATACAGACAAAATCAAAAGTTTTGAAGAAGATCTTAAGACATACAAAGCAATTGAGAAGGTATGAGCTCAAAGGAATGTGCCTGTTTTTTTGTTAAATGTATCGTGGTATTTTTTAAGAGAAAAGTCTCTCATGTTCTGTTCTTGAAATGTTAAGATCCTCAGAAACAAATGCTCAAAATCTGTTGATACAAATGACAACGAAACTGAACCTGTTGTTGATGATGATGATGTATTTCCACCCTATGTCTTGAGGCCAGATGAGAACAGTCCAAGAGTTACAATTAACACTGCTATTGGACACATAAATAGGTAAGAGGCATATTCACTTTTTACTTGTCTTGAATAAAAAGTTTCTTAGTCTGCCTTGCAGTGTGGAAGCAAGGTAGGCCGGGGCATTGGACACATTTCCTTTTAGGAACCCTGACAGCAGCATCTCTCCTAAAGAAAGTGGTCACAGTGGAGGATAATTTTTTTTTGTCTCTTTACCCTACAGAGGTTATAGCTTTGATGGAAAATGCAGTGATATTGGCTACTATTTAGTTAAAAGCTGACCTGAAAACATTCTGTTTCAAAATGGGTAGTAAGATTATTTTTGGTGGTTTTTTTTTTGTTTGACAAGCTAGCTTTAAAAATAAGTGTCTTCTTAAAACTGTAATAAAATCTTCTAATTCACATATTCATATTTGTAATAGCAATCTGTTGTCATGTTTAAAAACATAATTAGTAAGCTGAACATAGTAATGGTATGCTTCTAAGCAGCCTAGCCAAATATCACCTCTATAAGGCCATGGCAATTAGAAGAAGTCCTCAGTGACAGGAAAGGGTGTTATGACACTTCAGAAGAGGTAAGGAATCCAGGGAGCTATGGACTGGTCAGTTTTACCTTGGTTGTATGAAGTATTTATGGAAGCAGTTCCCAGGCACATAAAGGAAAAGGGTGTTGGCAGTAGCCCACAGAGTTCTATTGAGGGCATTTTTAGCCCAACTGATCTTATCTCCTGTGTGATGAAGTGATTGACTCTATGAACAGGGGAAAAACAGTGAATGTCTTTTACGGGTGGTAAAACTTCTGATGCAATTGCCATAATACCTTAGTAGCCAAATTCTGGAGATACAGACCATTTAGATGAACTGCCTGAGACTCTGACTGGTAGAACAGTCAGATTTGAAGGATGTAATGGTAGATGGTTCCAAGGCTGGCTGGCAACTTTTTATAGGTGGCATTACTCATGGGCCATTAGGAGTTCTGGTATGGCTTAACATCAGCAGGTTTGCATTTGACACCAGTTTGGGAGAGGGGGAAATGAGTGCTGTGGCGGGAGGACTACCATTCTGGGGGGAGCTAAGACAAACGGAAGGAGTAGGACAACAATAAACTCGGGAGATTAAACAAAGACAAATGCAGGCTCTGGGACTTGAGATGGAATAGTCTTGTGCATCACTACAACTTTGGAACCACTTTGCTGGAAGCCAGCTTTGTAGTAGAGGACTTGAAGGTCTTCCGCTCGGTAGCTAGTTGACGATGAGTCAGCAGTGTACCCTTGCAGTACTCAGTATGGCCTCAAATCATCTCAATGTTTACACCAGTAAGGCAAGATTCCACTGAAATGTGTTTAGGTTTCAATTTGCAGGTTTTGATGATTTGTAAAATGTTTTATCAACTTAGGTACTGCGCTAGATTACCAAGTGATCCATTTACACACCTGGCTCCCAAGTGTAAAACCCGAGAACTACCTGATCACACATTTTACTCTACTCTCTACCTGCCAATCAACTCGCCTCTTCGAGCTTCAATTGTTGTAGGTATCTGGGGAAGGAAAAACATGAAAATAAATTAATATGTTTGTATACATGTGTCTGTGCCATTTCTAGAATTAGTTTGATTGTTAGTAATGAAAATCACTTTTTCTTTTCCTGTGTTGTGCTTCATGACTGTATTTAGATCGCAGTTTGTTTCTGTTGTTGTTTGTTTTCCAGCAGTTACTGTTTATTATCATTATACAAAAATATGTAGATGTTCTTCTCAGTGCCTTGTGTTTTTCACACATTTATGTGTCAGTTTAGGAAAACATCCTTTACTGATTTTGATCAGTAGTAGTATGTTGAGTTCCTATAATTTTGGCTTCTGTGGAAAAACTTTGTAAGCCTGAAAATCTTCACAAAACTGTTATCAGTGTGGATTTTTTAGAAGTTTTGCTAACCTAATATGTTTATGTTAAATTAACTAATTAAATACGTATAATACATAAAACACTGATCTACAGATTTTTAAAAATAAATGTTTAAATGTTTCTAGGGTCCTCCAATGAGTTGTGCAAGACTGGCTGAGAGAGTTGTAGCTCTTATTTGCTGTGAAAAACTGCACAAAATTGGTAAGAACTGGAAAAACATCTCTTTGGTAAAGAATATTTTATAGTTGAAAAAGTGAATACAGTGTAGTATTATGCATATGCATATAGCATTTCTGCTATAGCCATCTACTATAGCTTCCTTTCTCTTTCCTTGTTTTGTGGTCTGATCATGTACAGGCTAATTTAGCTTACCCCTTGTAAGCTAAATTTTCCAGTGGAATCTTTTCATTTAACTTATTTTCTCTTAAACAGTTAATGTAACAATAAGACACACAGATTTTGACATTGGATACACTTGATTATAGGACAGGGACTACAGCCAAAATCTAAATTGTATTTTAAAGTGAGTTGTAACAAATTAAAATACACCCCCCTAAAGTTGTTGTATTCTCTACAGTATCGTAAGTCATGTTCCAAAAACTGAACCTTGCAGAATTACTTCATCGCTCTTGTCTCTAGCAAGTGTAATGGAGTGTATTCTTTATTGTGGAATGTTTTGAAGAGAATTCCATGTTACAGGTGCTTTGATGAAATACAGAACTATTTGTGGATCTTTTAAACAAAAAACTGTAGGTCTGGGGTTTGTTGGTTTGTTTTTTTGTTTTTTTTTTTTTTTCCCTGTCCGAGTTAAACCTTTTGATCATTAATTCATATCAATAAACATATTCAAGAATAACACTGTGATGGCTCAACTCATTGTTGAGAATTCACATTCAACAGAAGTAATTCCCTTTTTAGAGTGGTACAGAAATACAACTGTTCCCTCTTCCATGGCATAACTCTGAGTGATTTTTAAAATCAGTGTTGCAGTCACTGTTTTTTATGGGCAAAAAGAGTCTGTTTTTCTTTGCTCTTTTCATTACAGAATTCAAATTTGTAATTAAATTTTCAGAGGTTTTTTACTATAAATAAGTATTTGTGCCAAAAATTAAAACTGTTTCAATTTTTCCCCAAAGTTACACACACTTTAGCAGTCGTGCAGTAGTAAGTGCATCTTAAAAACTTAGATGAGGTGTTTTCATGTGCAGTCATATCTAGTGTGTAGTATCTGAAGGAACCAAGATTTGATTGTTCATAATGCTATTTCTTTGTATTTAATTTAATTTGTATTTAAAAATATTCAGGTGAACTGGATGATCATTTGATGCCAGTTGGTAAAGAAACGGTTAAATATGAGGAGGAGCTTGATTTACATGATGAAGAAGAAACAAGTGTTCCAGGAAGGCCAGGCTCTACAAAACGAAGACAGTGCTATCCTAAAGCTGTTAGTATCACTCACTGCTGTCCACATCTCTAATAAAATATTTTATGTACTGATAAGACAAAATTGCTAACTCTTTTCTGACAAGAATCTTTTATGAGTCTTGCATCTGTGGTGGAAATAATTTTACAGTTTTAGCTGTATGGAAACTTACACTGTTACCTGAATGGGTTATGGGACCATATGCTTTGGAAGCATTCCTGTAGTTCAAAGAATGTACAGCTTTCTGTGGAGCTTCTTGACTGTATTTGCCTAGTACAGAAGCAACTGGGAGGAAAAATTGTCCTGCATTAGTAATCTGTAAAAATAAGTTCTCTGGCAAATGTACTAGTGCAAAGGAAAAATCACTGGCTTTTTAGACGAAGAATTGAAGATTGAAGGAAATGCCCAGGAAGTCAAAGTTATCTACTAGGCACTAAACACAGGAATTTTTTAATTTTTATTTTTTTAAGATGCTTGATTTAGTTTGGTGACTTTTCTCATCAAACACGGAATTTCATAATTTTTAGTTTAAATCTGAGACTATCAAATAAGTATAACTTTCATATTTTAAAATAAGTAGCTGTGTATTATTAAGTAACTTAACACAGATCTGTTACAGCAG
The DNA here is from genome assembly GCF_000691845.1 of Merops nubicus. NCBI lineage: Eukaryota > Metazoa > Chordata > Aves > Coraciiformes > Meropidae > Merops > Merops nubicus. The sequence goes on along the minus strand of NW_008582467.1, from coordinate 14,626 downwards.
AGAGCAACCATGTCAGTTGGTAGAATTTGACTGCTTAAATAGTATTTATGGGGGAGTGGGAAATACTTTAAGAGACAATGGAGAAGGAAAGCTTTGTCAAGAGTATTTTGCAACTACTCTGGAACATTCCTTCTTCCTTTGCAGTTGTTACAGGTTCTGAGACCTTTTGTATAGGACAGGTCACTCATTCAGAATAGTTTCCTTAGTAGCTTCTGATGATCTTTGAGTTTCATGAGAAACGAATATCCTTTGGTCACATGTGGGAGTGCCAGCATGGGCACTCACATTAGCCTCAGTTATGGTGAGAGCCCTTAAGTAATTCCATTGTTGGCATCCTCCACATGCCCCAATTTTATTATTGGTTATTAGGAAAGGATACAGTAGTATCACAGAGTATATTACAGAGGGGATGACAGATGAGAAAACCTTTCTTTTGCAAGATTGCACAAGCAATTTGAATTTTTGCACAGTGTTTCTTGATGCTGTTTGTTTTACAGTTGCCTTTCTCAGGCCTCTTACCTCACTAGTGATTGCTGGAATAAGGATGACTCGTAAAATGCATGACCGTGGTATCTCTCATTCAGAGGAGTTGATTTGTCCAGTGATGCATCATTCTTTCTCGGTCATTTTTTAAATACAGAATCCCAGAATACTTTCTCTTGCTTTTGTACCAGCTTTTCACATCTGGAAAAAAAGTTTTGGCAAATGTGAAGGTCTACAAGATCCTCTTGGGCTTAATACAGTTATTAAACTTATGAGAAATTTTCCATTAAGCCAAGGCCATAGTTTTGCTACAGTATAACTTTAAAATCCAGTGCTACATGTAACATGTGTTGCTATTAAGTTTTAGATAAACAGGAGGATCGTTTTTGCGACCTACAAAGTAATGAACTTCTTCCAAACATAAAGCATTGTTTCTTAGGGTCTATGAGAAATACGAGCAGCAGAGTTAAAGGTCCTTGTGGCTCTTGTGATTATTCACGTCTACAAGCTAGAATTGTTATTACAGATCTTCCACAGGGCAGTACCTGGGCAGAAGGGCAGTGTATCGAACTTTGTACATTTGTCCCAAGTGTATGAAAAATATTCTTGATACTTTTAAAACAGTATGCTGGGGGAACTAATCCATGTTAATGAAGCTGTGTGTTCAGCCAAGCTTATATGAACATGGAATTACTGGGATGTAGGTTTTTTTCTTGTGCATGCATTTCTTTTCTTTTTTTCCTTTTTTTTTTTTTTTTTAATCTTCTGCTCTTAAGGTCCAAAGCCCTTGGACATAAAGTATGCTCCAGAGTTGCTGGCTAAATATGGAAATTGGCATCTAAAACTTGACTTGTATTTATGGCAAAATGCTACCTGTGTTCTACAGTTAGATTTCCATTTCTAACACGGAGTGGAGACAGAGGAAGTTTAGGGATGTAATGGAAGTTGCCTCTTGGCACATAGAAAGGTCTGGGAGCATCATGTTCCCTTGATGCAAGCTTTCAGACAGATCTCATGGCTGCCAGGGCAGGCTGCTGACCAGATGTTTTTGCTGAAGAAAGAAAACATTACTGAAGTCAAGATTAATTTTTTTATTCCTCATTTTTAGCAGTACCTTTCCAAATAAACATGTGAAGCCTTGTTTAAAGAATAGTCTTTAGGTATGTTTTGTGGATTTTTATCATGTTAGTTTTTTCCTTTTTTTTTATTTTTAGATTCCAGAATGTTTGAGGGATAGTTATCCCAAAGCTGATCAGCCCTGTTACCTGTATGTAATAGGAATGGTGTTAACAACTCCTCTACCTGATGAGCTTAACTTCAGGAGACGAAAGCTATATCCTCCTGAGGATACAACAAGATGTTTTGGCATATTGACAGCCAAACCTATACCTCAGGTAATCAATCTAGCTTCTTTTGTATTCTGCATGCCTTACAATGTGTCATTTTTCACTTATTCTTCACCTCCAGACTAAAGATTTGGAAATGACCCTAAGTGATGCTTGTATCAAGTAACCTGAAAATAAACAGTAATATCCATCCAGTCCAGTCATGAATTCACTTTCTGTCCTTTGTGATGGAACAATCTGTCCTATTTTTGCCAAACTTTTGTTTTACAATTTTATTTCATATTATTTTGCAATAGCAGATTCAAAGTTCCCCCTTTTTTGCATGAGGTATGCCAGGAGTGGTGTTGCCAGCTACAGAGATGGCCTGCAGTGCTACCTTATCTGCACAGAAGCTTTGGTAACAAGTCCTCTCAGCAATTGTAGTCTGCAGCAGCAGAAAAAGTAGGCTGTGTTAATTGAAATTGGCACCTCTTCCTTCAAAACATTTTTAACAGAAAGACATTTTTTGTGAATGAGACTCAGCTGAAGAAGTTTATTTTCAAATATTATTTTCTGTTGTCCACAGAAGAAAACATGTTGGGAATATTGCGGGTTATCACATTTCTTCCTTGATAATAGAAAAGACTCGTATTTTTACTTGATCTTATATAAACAGAAGAGCTATAAAACATTGGGAGAACTATTAAGCAGTCATTCTTTAAGCATTCAAAATCTCATCTACAGTTGATGATCATCAAAGGTCAAAATTGCAATCCACTTTGATCCAGTTTGCTCTGGGATCAGGCAAGTGCTACCTCAGCATTTGAACTGACCTGGTACTCTGTAGAGGAATCCTACTCTGGATTTTCACTCAATTTTTTTTTTTTTTTTTTTTTTTTTCTTATTTAGATTCCTCACTTTCCTGTGTACACTCGCTCTGGAGAGGTTACAATATCTATAGAGCTTAAGAAATCTGGTTTCACTCTCTCCCTGCAAATGCTTGAGCTTATAACGCGACTCCACCAGTACATATTTTCACATATTCTTCGTCTTGAGAAACCTGCACTAGAGTTCAAACCCACAGAAGCTGATTCAGCCTATTGTGTTCTACCTCTTAATGTTGGTAAGGACAGAGCTCTTGTTTTGTAAATATTCACATTTAATTCATTTAGCAACACATTCGTTAATTTTATTTTAAATTTCAGGTGTTAGCTGCAGAAGTAATATATGTGATAGTGTGAAATTGTCAGTTGTGGATGCTAACAGTGGAAAATAACCTCAGATCAGACTGTCAGCATCCACAATCAGTTATATTTTTATTATGACTTCACAATTCCAAATTTGAAATTGGTGATATGAGTTCATTTATAGTAGGTTTTGGCTGCCACCATAAAGATTTAAATTCTGTGTATTTCTCATTTGAATTTTTTTAAAAATAATCAAATATGTGTATGGAATAAGAAGAAAAATTTGTAATTTACAACTTCCTAGAAATGTTCAGCCTGGAAAACTCTCCCCTGAAGAGCTGAGTTGTACGTTTTCCTTTTTCAGTTGATGACTCCAGCACTTTGGACATTGACTTTAAGTTTATGGAAGACATTGAGAAATCTGAGGCACGTACAGGCATTCCCAGTACACAGTACACAAAAGAAATGCCTTTTATTTTCAAGTTAGAGGATTACCAGGATGCTGTTATCATTCCACGGTGAGTGCTGTATACATACTTTAGGTATTTACCTTTTATATTTATACAAACACTTGTAATAAGGGAATGTTAGTATCTGTAACAGCATTGCTTGTAATAAATGTGTGGTATTAATCTGAAGGTATCTGGTGGTGTCTCAAAGATATTTTTTATTTAATAGTTGATCTTATATATATAGTAGGATGTAAGTGTTTAGGCCTCTCAAGACTTGTTTATTAGGAGTAGTAGAGGTCCTGACAAAATGTAAAACTGATAAAAAGTTGCAACTTTGTCAAGAACTGGCCTACTGATACCAATTTTAATTTGGAAGGCTGAGTGGAAGTTCTGTTCTCTGGTTACTGCTTATGCACATGAAAGGCCTGCTAAAAAGAGGTGTGCTGTTGGTAGATGGAAAAATTAACAAGTGAAAAAGACCAGTTAGAAAAATCTTTCTGTTGAGTGGTATTAAGAGGAGAAATTTACATCATTTTATGTATTGGATATGCAAAGGTTCTCCAGAATTGGTAGGGCTTTTTGAGACTTATTTTTTCCCTGTGTCATGTTTGACATGATGTGAATAAAGAAAATGGACTGACTGGCTTGTGCTTCTACCTACTATATAGTGAACAATGGTAGTTGCAGAATATACATGGAAAATAAATAATATACTTTCTTTTTGCCTCATCTATGTTAGGCTTTTGGTTTTTTTTTTTCTTTAAATGTCTTCCTACCAGTGCTGGCAATACTGTAGTAAACATGCTACTGTAAAAAAGTGGTGCTGAACCATCACTGTGTATAAGCATCATGTGATGTGATCAGAGTTAATGATGTAGAGAAGTAGTTCATAGGTGGTGTGAATTAGCACAGTTGCTGGACTTAAATTAAGCTATGGCATTTCACCTGTCTGAAGATCTGGCCACAGTGTCTAAACCAGTATTATTGTTGCTGTCTGGTAATGCTCAGGCTTGGGAGAAGCCAAAACATTTTTGGCTTTGTTTCATACATCAAGAAATCTCAGAATTTCAAGTGCTTCTGTTGTCAGTCAACATAAAAATAGTGAAAATATGTGCTTATCCTTCTCTGTTCCACTTGGCTCTAAGCCCCTCGGGGGGAAGCGTGATATGATGGCTGTGTATTGGCACAGTTCTGATTCGGGATAGGCATGATTGTGAATAACATAAGAAAAAATAATGTCCTGAAAGCTCCTTTAACCAGCCTGTTCTCGAATGAAGAAGTTCAGACAGCCTGGGAACATGGTTTTCTTGATTTTTCTCTTTGGAAAAAACCTGAAAAGACTCAATCATGTGCTTTTACTTAGAGATGTCTATTTATATATTTGAATAGAAACTTAAAATGATAAATGTAGCAGATCAAACAGCAAAATAAGCTAATAAGTAAATCTAAATATTGACTGTTGATGTGATTATTTTTTTAATAGCATTATTGTTTTCCTGTGCATGTTTATCACCATTGTATCCCATGGGCATAGGTAGCCACTGTAAAGGTGCTGCAGCGTTCTGGCTTTATTTTTCTAACCTTCTCCCTGTATTACAAGAACTTCATTGTCCTTGGAAGGCTTGTGAATTTAGCTTACTATATATTTGGGTGTTTGTATTTTACCTTTATTTGGAGAATGACTTGGTAAAAAGGCCAGTCTGGATGTGAGATATTACAATCTTTGTATGCAGTAGAATTCCCTTTCTATTGGTTGTAGCATGTAGGAGACTAGACACCAAAAAGCCAAATTATCAAATTTAATTATTAAGTGACTGAAACTTAAGAAATTATCATTTGCAGCATTACTCTTTGAGATTGTTGTCCAGAGCTTGATTTTTATATTAGATATTGAAGACAAATCCTGCATTTAATATAAATCTTCCTGTAGAGGTCATCTCATAGATCATAGATGGACTTTATTCTTCTTTATATTACAGCACGCTTCTCATTTGGTATTTGAATTAGCTACACAAATAGTTTCTACAAAAAAAAATAAATAAAAAAAAGAAGTTTAACGGTTTGTCACTTGACCTCAATAGAACCCGAAGAAATTAGTGTAGACTCTGCTCTAATGCTAGAATATAAGCCAAATTATTTTTTATATGGTTATTATTTATGGTATTTTTTTTAGGTATCGAAATTTCGATCAGCCTCATCGATTCTATGTAGCTGATGTATACACTGATCTTACTCCACTCAGTAAATTCCCTTCCCCTGAATATGAAACTTTTGCTGAATATTATAAAACAAAGTATAATCTTGACCTTACCAATCTCAACCAGCCACTGCTGGATGTGGACCACACATCTTCAAGGTAACAAGTCATCTTTATGTCTGATGATTGTACTTTGATAATAAAGTGCCCTTATTAAAATTATTTTTTTATCATGGGAGGGCTTATGTTTTCTAAAATAATTACTGGGCTTTTTTCTTGATAGGTACTTAAAACAACTGTAACTTGAGTCATTTTTTTCCAGAGGTAACTGTACTGTCACCTCACAATGCATTAAGGTTGAATACTAAGAATAAGTCATCACTTTAGATATGCTAGAAGGTTCTATTCATTAATTATGTACTTACATTAAAGTATTTTCGCATGGTTTTTAGACTTAATCTTTTGACTCCTCGCCATTTGAATCAGAAAGGGAAAGCACTTCCACTAAGCAGTGCTGAGAAGAGAAAAGCGAAGTGGGAAAGTTTGCAAAATAAGCAGGTAAACCAAAAGTGTCTAATTCAAGTTGCCTCTCTCTCGACAGTGACCTGGTGACTACCTTTACAGGTAAAATTCTTTTCTTCCCCACTCCTCTCCCCAGATACTGGTTCCAGAGCTCTGTGCTATACATCCTATTCCAGCATCCTTGTGGAGAAAAGCAGTTTGCCTCCCCAGCATCCTTTATCGCCTGCACTGCCTTCTGACAGCAGAGGAACTGAGAGCTCAGACAGCCACTGATGCTGGTGTGGGGGTTAAATCACTTCCTGCAGATTTCAGGCACGTATTTCTTCAGTATGTGTTTTTCAATGTGATAACAGACTTCATTGGAAAACAAGGTGGAAAGTTAACTATAAGGGTGTGAATTTCAGACTTTTCAACCCTTTGTTTAATTCATGTCGGTTTTCAGTGAAACAGTTTTAAAAGACTTGATTGCGAATACGGTAGTTAGTTGCTCCAGTCACTTTTCAGAAGAATATGGCTTTTCTAAAAAAAAAAAAAAATGTATGTGCACGTAGAGTCTTCTTGTCTTGAGATAATATTTTTTAACAAAATCATTGTGTATCTTTACAGATATCCTAACTTGGACTTCGGGTGGAAAAAGTCTATTGACAGCAAATCCTTCATCTCTATTCCTAACTCCTCTTCAGTAGAGAATGAAAATTACTGCAAGCACAGCACAACTGTAGTCCCTGAAAATGCTGCACATCAAGGTGCTAATAGAACCTCTTCTGCAGAAAACCATGACCAAATGTCTGTGAGTTACAGAACACTGCTCAATGAGTCACCCAGTAAACTCCAAATTGATGTCTCGGCAGAACTTGCAGCAATTAATGGTGTTACTTATAATAAAAGTCTTGCCAATGGCAATTGTGATTTAGTTAACAGAGACTTTTGCCAAGGAAATCAGCTGAATTACTGCAGGCAGGAAATACCTGTACAACCAACTACCTCATATCCCATTCAGAATTTATACAACAGTGAGAACCAGCCCAAGCCCAGCAATGAATGTACTCTACTGAGTAATAAATACCTTGATGGAAATGCTAACAGATCTACCTCAGATGGATGCCCCAAAATGGCAGTGACCACCAGTACTTCAGAAGCTATTAATCTTTTGAAAGACAGAGCAGATTCTGAAAAGAGCCCTTCCAGTGGGTACTCCTCAAAAACTCTTGGTCCTAATCCTGGTCTCATTCTTCAAGCTTTGACTCTTTCAAATGCTAGTGATGGATTTAATCTGGAGCGGCTAGAAATGCTTGGCGATTCATTTTTAAAGCATGCCATCACTACATACTTGTTTTGCACTTACCCTGATGCTCATGAGGGACGGCTGTCATATATGAGAAGCAAAAAAGTAAGTAGTAACAATCCAGTGACACTGGGTAAAAAGCAAGCTGTAGCAAGCCATATATATATAAAAATTTTGCTCGAAGGTTGAATGGCAACAGGTTGATTTAGTTCCACAGTGTTATTGATGATATATTGAATAGCATGCATATTAGGAATAAAAATACAGGACTACAGGATTAATGTTGCTATAACTGATCAAAACTTCTCTGCAGTTCATTTTGAAATCTAAACCAGCTGATTACCAGCCTAAGAATGGGCAGGACTGAATAGAACCGAAAGTCTGGCTTAGTGAGGAGGTTTGGTGGACTGAACACTAGAGCTGTATTGAGTAGAAACTCTTTAACAGGAGTTCTTGAAGGAAGGATTGTGTTAACAGCACAGGGCCTTAGGTTGTAGCTTTATTGGACCTTGCCTTTGTTTCCTCAGCAGTCTACTTTCCTTGGAAAGTTTCAGCATGCTCTTACAGGAATACTAAAAATGAAGCAACAAAAATCTTGCAGAACTGTTCCATCAAAACTTCTGAAAGTATTTTAAAGTAAATGTAAACAGTAAGGAGCGAAGTCCTACTGCTGCTTTTAAATTCTGTAATAATCAACCGTGAAGGCTTTTGTTTTCCTTGGTTTTTTTCCCCATTCAAGTGGTAACTTGAATTAAATGCTAAGGATTTAATTGTCTTCCTCTGATGAAATGCATCACTGATAATTAAGTGATGAGTACCTCAATCTCGGAAAATAAGGAAGGCTAGGTAAATTGCACAGCTCAAATCAAGAAAGTGATAGAATATTCAAGGCAAATGTCAAGACAAGTTATTAGTGACAATTGGACAGCATAAATGTACTGTTATTTTTAAAGTAGCAATAATTTTGTTTTGCAAAGAGAATTCAGTTTATCGGGTTTCTTTAACTGACGTTGTCACACCTAGTATGCTTGGCCTTAAAAAAGATTGTAAAAGTTTGTGCCTTGCTGTGAAGTGGTTGTACTATACTAAGAAAACTGAACTTCCTTTTGAGAACTAGAGAAGACGCAAAATAGTACAAGAACTGGCTTGATATGTAAAATTGTTTGACTCCTTTTGCATTTTAACCTGTTTTTATGTAAATGTATGTCCAGAGGTTTATCAGAATGTTTTTCTTGAAGGTCAGCAACTGTAATTTGTATCGCCTTGGAAAAAAGAAAGGACTGCCTAGTCGTATGGTGGTATCAATTTTTGATCCCCCAGTCAATTGGCTTCCTCCTGGTTACATAGTAAACCAGGACAAGAGCAACACTGATAAGTGGGAGAAGGATGAAATGGTAAGACTTGACTTAACTATGTTGAGAAATAATTATTCACATGCTTGTATTCTCTCATCCCTACCTCCTTCCACCTCCCAAATATTTTGCTATGTCTTCAGCATAGAAAAGTAAATCTATGTCTTTGTTTCCTTCCCAAAACTTCACTATAACCTAATGCAAATGACAGGCAAACTGTTCCTGAATAGAACATGAAGTAAGGAAAGCAGAGAAGAAAAGCTTTTTGTTTGTAGTTAGCATGCTCACAGGAGTTTTTCTGAAATTTCTTGTGGAAATTTTGAACGGAATTATTATTACTATTCTTGCCATACTATGTGCAGGCAGAAAACTGACTGCTTTCTAACAGATGAGTTCACATTTATAGCATATATGAAAATGAGTTGCTGTTTTTCATAGTGCTGAGGCAGGATGAAGATTAGAACGGACCTGAGAAAATGTTCCACAGCTGCAACATGAGTATGACTGAGAGCTACTTATCATCCAAAATACAGTGCTGGCCTAGACACCCTGACTGTCTATCACCAAAAGCTTCAGAATGACAAATCTTAATGAGGAGCAATTAGAATTTTTTTCTGACTAAACTAATTTCATTTTGAGAGTAGAAGTGCACATATAAGAAATATCACTGATCACACCAGTCAGTAACTTAATCTTTAAGTGTTTGAGGCTGGTGTGGAGGCTGGGGAGGGAGATGGAGTATTTTTCTCTTTTTCCCAATTCTGAAGACCACACTCGGATAGTGGAGCCACCAGAGGGCACATGAGAGGAGTGTTAGGTAGATGTACTGTGCAAATAAATGTTTATTGCAGAATAAAACAAGCTGATTATTGTGGTTCTGTATTGTGCCAAGATTTAATTTTAAAGAAACTTACTGCTATACCTTTCTAAAATTAAGATAGCACATTTGGGACAGGAGCTAATTATTAGTTTTAAAAAACTTTCTATTCTCACTAAGTTTTCAGTGTCCTCTTCATCTTGGCAAGTCACTGCTTATTTGTAAGTAAACCATACCATTTCAGACCAAAATGCAGTGATAGAACCAAGAAGTGGAGGGGGTTGTGTCAAGAAAGTATTTTGCTTTCTTGGATGTAAGTTGGCTGATGGCATATGGCTGGTGCTAGAAATCTCATGTCATTGTGACAAATTACTACTAAAACGCCCTAATATCAACTAAAATGTTGATTTTTTTTTTTTTGTGTTATCAAGCTTTCTTCAGGGTATGGCTCTTGCTTTGTTCATTTGATCAAATAGCTGATTTCCAGAAAGCGTGAAAAAAGCACTTATGTTTTTATTCAGCTTGTAAGGGGCTGTTAACTTATTCAAAATCAATCAGGTATTCTTTTAGAAAAGGTTTTTTCTTCTCGGATTCATTGTTGAATTCTTTTTTAAATGCTTCGTGGTGGTGGGAAAAAAAAAAAAAAAACAAAACTATCAGAATTGTTTCCTTGCTTGTTTGCCTACTCTTCATTCTCATCACTTACCTTTTTTTAACACAAGAAACAATGTGCAGACAATGGTAGGGTAGTTCATGTAGCTGTCTTGCTAATTAAAATTAATTTTATTTTAAGAGAGTTCTGAATGAAATTGTAATAAAAATGAAATATAACATGTTTAATCTTTGCAACAACAAACACTGAAATCTGTTTCGAACCCTCTGTATGGTCAAGTCTCATTCTGAGTGTATATTTTTATTTCAGTGACAGATCTGACAGGTGGTGTGTAACAAGAAAAAAAAAGCACTAGCTCTAGTTGGGACTGGTTACATTTGTCTTATTTGAGCTTTATAGTGCTACTACTATCCAAAGTAACTATTTCAAATAAAATTTTGCTATCTCTTTCTGATCAGTTAAAGTTACAGAAATCCCCACTGTGTAGATGGGAGATAGGTAGTTACAGCAGCAGACATTCTTTTGGGAAAATGTCTAAGCTATTAATTTCTAGACCCACTTTTTAAAAATTTTTTTACATTTTATTTTATTTCTCACTTCTAAACCTGACAAAGCCTGCTCCATCCTGGTGAGGAATGTTATGATCTGATTGATCCTTAGATGGCTTCAGGTGCTACCTGGTGCACCCTACCGCTGCCACCCATCCACACCTCTAGAAAGTTACACATTTGGCCCAAAGAGAGAGGTCCCCAGTGGTAGCATCTGGTTCACAGATTTGCAAGATCTAGTGACTGAGACCTACAGTATGACATATATAGAATGAGGGCAGATATAGGCTGTTTAACTTGATTCAAAATGGTGTTAGCTTTCAGGACCCAATCCAGAAAAGCACTTTGAATCTGATCTTGTTCCTATCAAA
>NW_008582467.1:0-3443 GCF_000691845.1 Merops nubicus | reverse complement strand
CTGCTGACATCAGTGATGCTGGGTTGAGCCTATGAATAGTCCTTCTGATGTTGGGAAGACCACTTGTGCATTTAGCTAACATGTTTAAGTGCTTTCCTGGATTGGGGCCACGGCAAGTTGCACAGACAGCTTTGTATAGCTTGGGCATATCTGTGTTCAGTGCATAATTTACATCACTCCATACCGATTTGCTCAACACGAGCAGGGAAAAGACATGAGACATGAATGTTGCTCTTGGGTATGTAAGTAAGTATTAGAAAATTAGTGACAACTTTAACTTTTCTTTAATTAGTTAAGACTGTATAACTTGAAAAAAACCAGAATTTAAAAAAAAAAGGCATGTACTTTTTTTAAAGGGTAGGATGAATACTAGTTGTCTTTGCACTGAGTTATTATCCTACTTCATGATTCAATGTATATGCTAATACTCATTTTAAAAACAAACGCCGAACAAAAACCTGTATTACAGAAGCCTGCAGTTTTTTCCACTTCTTCATTTTTAGACCTGCTTATATTGAAATCCTGGTGATATTAAATGTATGACAAAGTGGAGATTTCATGTTTGTTAAAATTAAGAATCCTTAACTTGTACTGTGGTTCTTACAGCATCAAAAATTGGCCTGTATCTAACATCTGATAGCAGCAATATCACTTGCTGAATCCCCAATACATGCAGTCGAGACTGTCACCCACATAAGCATAAGATTCTTGCCAACAACCTGCTGTTAGACTCTTGGTTTTGATCTGTAATTCAAAAATCGCCAATGCTGTTTCACTAAACTTCCTACTAGTTTGCTAAGTAGACTGAATTAATTTTTAGATAACTGTTTAAGAACACAGATAAATGTAATTTGTTGCTTCAAGTGATTATTGAAGAACTAGGGTAAAGAAGTTCTTACAGTTGTTCCACTGAATGCGTTTTCCGTTTGTGTGTCCCAAAACTAAGATTGTTGTGATTGTGACTCTGGTAGAACCTCCAAGTCCCTTAGTATTTGCCATAGAAAGATATGGAAAGAATCTTCAAAATTACATTGATTTGACATTTGTAATAGCCTTACTTAGCAGCTAGACAGAATGATGCACCCTAAACTGTTTCTTATACTTCTCCAGATTTGTTAATTTAGAATTCTGTCTTGTTTACTTTGTGCAAGTGTATAATGTTTTGTGGATTTAAAGTTAATTGTATGTGCATCACATTCAACTATAAGCACACGTTTGTATGGAATGCAGCATATGTTATATGCAGAATGTATGCTATTTTAGGCTATTAATACAAGGCTAATATTCCAAGACAGGTATTCTAGTCTTAAAATGTTGGTGTTGAGGCTGTATTGTGCATCTGATCAGACAATGTAAGTCGAAACATTAAAAAATAAGTCATGTTACTAGCAGACAGTTCTCAAATCCTGCTCTTCTGACAGTTCTGGAATAAAGTCTTTCGTATCCCTCTTCAGTACCATATTTTTGTGTTCTTTCATAGACAAAGGAGAACTTGTTGGCTAATGGTAAACTTGATGATTATGATGATGATGAAGAGGATGAAGACCTAATGTGGAGGTTACCCAAGGAAGAAACAGACTTTGAAGATGATTTTCTGGAGTATGATCAGGAGCATATAAAATTCATTGATAATATGTTAATGGGATCAGGGGCTTTTGTGAAGAAAATTTCTCTCTCACACTTTTCAACCACTGATTCAAACTATGAATGGAAAACTCCCAAAAAGTCATCCTCGGGTAATGTCCATTTTTCATCAGATTTTGATGATTTTGACTATAGCTCTTGGGATGCTATGTGCTATCTGGATCCTAGCAAGGCTGTTGAAGAGGATGATTTTGTAGTGGGCTTCTGGAATCCATCAGAAGAAAACTGTGGTGTGGATGCAGGAAAACAGTCTATCTCCTACGACTTGCATACAGAGCAGTGTATTGCTGACAAAAGCATTGCAGACTGCGTGGAAGCCCTGTTGGGCTGCTATCTGACCAGCTGTGGTGAAAGAGCTGCTCAGCTTTTCCTGTGTTCGTTGGGGCTGAAGGTGCTCCCTGTAATTAAAAAGACTGATTGGGAAGGCATTTTGTGTGATACCAGAGAGAATTTTAACAGTGAGCAGAAAAATCTTTCCCCAAACCCTGTTTGTGCTTCTGTAGCTAATTCAGAGCCTTCTCTGTATAAAGATCTGGAGTATGGCTGTTTGAAGATTCCACCGAGGTGTATGTTTGATCACCCAGATGCTGAAAAAACCTTAAATCACCTTATTTCTGGTTTTGAAAACTTTGAGAAGAAAATTAACTACAGTTTTAAGAACAAGGCTTATCTTCTTCAGGCATTTACTCATGCCTCATATCATTATAATACTATTACTGGTAAGTTCTCTTAAAAAAATATTGTCTTTTTTCCACCATTGTAAATGCAAGAGAAGAAGTATATGTTGTGTTCCCATACATAGTCTTTTTTTTTTTAGGTACCATATGTTACTTAAAGAAGTTAATAGTCACTGAATACAAAATCTTAGAAAAGAATATCCAGCCTCTTATTTAGAGGGGGATACTTGTTGAAACTCTGTATCAGTGATTATTCATATTTTGACTTTTTACAGTTAAAGGATTTACCGAAGCCTAACTAAGTTTTGGAAAAGAGCAGCATTTTTCATCTCTGCTGTATCACTAGTTGTATATGGCTGACATAGATCCTTGTTTATAGCTTGTGGAACTCTGGAATACTGCAGTGTATTTCTAGAAGCAGAGATTGTGTTTTGCAAATATATTTAGCAAATTTGTCCCATAATTTAATTCCAAGGACATTACCCTTTTACTGTGCTTTAGAACATTAAAAGTAGACTATACAACTTTTATTAGCTGAATAGTCTATAGGGCAGCAAAATATGGAGAGTTCTGTTGCAAGCTGTAAATTGGAAGGCATAATTTAAGTCTAGGCATGCTACTGAGTAAATATTTAAAGTCAGAGTTTGAAGGGATTGACTAAATTAGACTAAATATTAATTTCAAGTTAACTGCTTGATGTTTCTGTGCATGAACTCATAAAAAGGTATTACAGCAATACAAATTTGTATTTCTGTAATCTTGAATTGCTTTTGCTTATACTAATTAATTTAGTATTCATTCATTCTAAAACTTGAAATATTTTCCTGTGATAATATGCAACCGGAATCAAACCGTGGTAAAATTCCAACCCTATTTGAAGTGAATGGCAAATTCCTGTGCAGTCAGCAGTCTGGATTTTCCCTGTAGTGAATTGATTCCTTATTCCAAAGAGTAAGAAAGCTCTGCTTAAATTAGAGAAATAAGTCTTTTTGAAATGTTAGTGTATTGAGAAACAGTTCTGACAAAACGCTGAAATGCTCCTTTGGTTTTTCATTCATTCTAGGTAGTATTACCCACGTATACGTTTACTTTTTACAAATAGGTCACAAAACAAAGAGAAAG
>NW_008582466.1:25432-25652 GCF_000691845.1 Merops nubicus | reverse complement strand
CCTCCCCAGAAGTCAGTACGGAAAAGACCGTCGGGCTTGAGGGAGTAAAAGGGCGCGGGGAGTGTGCTCGGCCCTGGGGAGGGCCCCTCGGGAGTCCTGTGGCCAGTGCTGGGCTCCCGGGGCCGTGTGGGACACGGAACTACTGCGGCGAGTGCGGAGAAGGCTGCAGAGAAGCTGAGGGACCTGGAGCATCTCTGTGCCCAGGAAAGGCTGAGGGCCT
>NW_008582466.1:23957-25407 GCF_000691845.1 Merops nubicus | reverse complement strand
GATCTGATCAGTGCCGATCAAGAGCTAAAGGGCCCATGGGCAGCAAGAGGCTGGGGCCAGACTCTGATCAGTGATGCCCAGTGACAGGACAAGGGGCAACGGGCACAAACTGGAAACCAGGAGGTTCCATCTGAACAGGAGGAAGAACATCCTTACTTTGAGGATGCCCGAGCCTGCAGCAGGCTGCCCAGAGAGGTTCTGGAGCCTCCTCTAGAGAGATAAAAAACCTGCTTGGATGTGAGCCTGGGCAACTTGGTCTGGGTGACCTTGCTGGAGCAGGGGGATAGGACAAGATGATCTCCAGAGGTCACTTCCAACCCCTACCCTGCTAGGATTCTGATTCTGTGAAGTGTTCAAGGCCAGGTTGGATGGGGCTTTGAGCAACCTGATCTAGTGGAAGGTGTCCCTGCCCGTGGTGGGGGGCTTGACCTAGATGATCTCTAAGGTCCCTTCCAACCCACACCATTCTGTGATGCTGTGATTCCATATGCATGTGTAAATAAATAGTTATTTAGACAGTCATCTATGCACATTAAAAACAACAAGAGGTCCCAGCAGAGCCTGAGGGAGCACCAGGGGAGAAATGGGAGATGCTAGAAATTTAATGAGGTTTGTTCAGGTCCTCATTACACAGTTATAACCCTGTGCCTTGGCACTGCAGGAGAGCCAGGGCTGGAAAAGTAAGGGTGCAGAAGCAGTGGGAGATAACTCTGGGTTGTTAGGGATGTGTTTCTGTGTTTTAATTGCTGCTAGTTGGATATCGGCTGTATCTATTTTTATATCTTCATTATAATCAATATTTGGGAGACAAATTGCTTCCACTCAAAGCTTAATGAAAAATATTTGCCACTCTGAAATTAAAGGTCAGTAAATCAGAAGTAGGTTTTGAGCCTGAGCAATGTTTTTGTAGCTCCATAGTGAGTGCCAGAAACAGGAGCAGATGAAATGAGACTGAAATTGCAGGTGCAGGCTGAATAATTGCAGAGCCAATTTTACCCACAGTTTCCCAGTATTTCTAAGTAAAAATTATTCAAGTGTGTTCTTGTAGTTAATACAATGGCTTTGAGTTCACTTTAAAACATTTAATAGGCTTGTTAATGCTCATGTTAGGTTATACTTGTTTGTGGTCACATTGAGAAAACCAGTGATTAATCCAAAAGAATTAGAGAAATCTCCCAGTCCTTTGAGCTCCTGAATCTCTTCCAGCATCAATGAAATGACTGTATGTACAATCCCAAATAAAACATCTGACCTCTTTGATTAATTTGTTCCTCTTTCCCCAAAATCTGTCATTGGCCTTACTGTGTGTATAGCGTCTAAAGTGCTTTTATCTCAAACGACTAAACTCTTCAGATCCTCTAAGCTTTATTCACATGCACATATACATCAAACAGGAATTTCATAAATGTGAGGTAGAAAATTGGCTGTTTTCTTTGATTTCTCAGCTAAT
>NW_008582466.1:22858-23926 GCF_000691845.1 Merops nubicus | reverse complement strand
CAGGAATGATGCTGCGTTAGGGCTCATTCGGTGATAGCTGTGACAGATACACTGGTTGCCTGCTCAGGTTGCAAACAGCTCAATAAATCAACATTTGCATCGAAAAAAACCACAAAAATCAGCAATGGAGTATTTAAACCTTGGTAGAATCTCATTAGTAGATTACAATGTTTACTATCTTTAAATTCCAAATTTAAAATAATTGTCATTTAACGTATGTTTGAAGGTTTGACTACTTTTAATCTGGTCTAAAATAGTGGTAGATCCTTGTATCACAGTAAGACCAGGTTGGGCAGGTGAGATGGGGAGAGGTTTGCATTTCTGTCCAGCTTTGCTAATCTGCTTTTTGACAGTTGAAAAGGGTTGGAATTTCTAAGCCAACTTTCCTGTATATTGTTTTTCACTGATTCAGATCTGCACGTTGCCTTCGGATTTGAATATAGCTCTCTCGTGCTCATCACAAAATACTTTGGAAAACTGAATTTGCTGGTATATGATGAAAAAGAACATGAGGCAGAGCAGAACCAATCAGGTTGGAACCAGTACTCCAGGAGAAATTTCCTGAGGGAACAGATCCAGTTTCTGGGCCTGCTGACCCATGGGGAGCAGGGTGGCCAGAGAGATTGAAGCCTACCTGCATTGGTTTGACAATTGCATAACTTCTGTGCAAAAAGGAAAGAAAAGCTAAAGACTCAAGGTATGACTGAAGTCTGCAGCCAGATCTGCAGCTCCAACGATGAGTACTGGTGTGCATTGGTCCTTGAGGGCTGGAACACCTCTCCTATGATGACAGGCTGGGATAGTTGGGGGTTTTCTGCCTGGAGAAGGGAAGGCTCTGGGGAGACCTTACAGCAACCTTCCAGTATCTGCAGGTGGCCTAGAAAAAAGCTGGGGAAGGACTTTTTGCAGTGGCTTATAGTGATAGGACAAGGGGTAATGGATTCAGACTGGAAGAGGGGAGATTTCGATTAGATCTAAGGAAAAAGTTCTTTTGCTGTGAGGGTGATGAGACACTGGAAGAGGTTGCCCAGGGAAGTTGTGGATGCTCCATCACTAGATATTTTCAAG
>NW_008582466.1:14679-22845 GCF_000691845.1 Merops nubicus | reverse complement strand
GTTGAGTGGAGAATGTCCCTGCCTATGGCAGCAGGGCTGGAACAAGATGATCTTTAAGGTCCCTTCCAACCCAACCCATTCTGTGATTCCTGAGGAGATGACTGCAGATACACTGTTACAGAGCACGCAGATATGCCAACCAGAATACAGAACAAATTTCCAATTTGAATTGTAAAAATATGTTCATTTAAGTAAAACACATTCAGTACTTTTTTTTTTCATCTCATTTTACCATGTTCTCTTATCTCTGTTACTGTCTCAGCAGGTTGCCACAAGTAACATGAGCACAGCTTAAGGCATTCTTTCAAACATCTTTTCAAAAAAGGAAAAAAAAAAAGGCAGGTTTCGCTCACTCGTACCAGCCTTTGGAACACCTCTAGTTGCAATACATTATTTTTCAGACCTTCTAAGCAAATCTTTCATGTCTGAAAAGTTGTGATTCACAAACATCTCCCTACTTCAAAGACTTACCAGGTCACACATTTTTTTTTTCTCCCTCTCCTTGCTTCAGGAGACTAGATAATAAATTCAGCGTATGAACATTGGCTCCTAAGGGTGATTCTTTCAAGTATTCAAATGCTGCCTACCCAGCCAGGAAGCTGACGTGATCAGTTGTTATCCTGCTGCACAGGCAAGTAGAACTGGGAAAATTTGCTTAGAAAAAATCTGAATGTTCCTGGGGCAACTGTTTTTGTG
Organism: Merops nubicus; assembly: GCF_000691845.1. Lineage (NCBI taxonomy): Eukaryota > Metazoa > Chordata > Aves > Coraciiformes > Meropidae > Merops > Merops nubicus. Next base: position 22,149 of record NW_008582466.1, on the reverse strand, counting down.
CAAAAGTAGCATTTCTTTGGCAGCGAGTGCTAACTTTACTTACGCCAACTTCTCAGTGTTTTGCTGTGAAAGACAAGTTAATATTAAACTGTGTTTGGTATCTCAGCTACTGTCCTGAACATCCCGATCCCAGAGATGTAGCCACACAACATTTAGACTAGATTTCCAAACAGATGGGCTCCTGCCAGCTGATCTATGCATGTGTTAAAAGTAGATGTGAATATCTTGGCCTGCAAGTCAAACCATCATTCAAGGATCCCACTTAAAACATGTTAGGAACCAAAATACAGAGCACACTGTGCCAACGAAATACCCTCTTTGGTTGCCAGTGGGAATTTGTCTGTCTAGCTCTACATTAGAGAATTAAATTGCTGATGAGTACAAAGTATTAAATACTTAATAAAATCCGCCTCAATCTCTCCTTAAAAATAGGAAGTATAAGGACAAATTATATCAGTCATACTATTAAATATTCATGTGCAGGCTTCAGTATAAAAAGATAATAGGAGTGTGTTCAGAGTCTTTTAATGGTCACTGTAGCATCTTATAAGTGGTTTGATCTTAATATTAAATGTCTCTTTTAAAAAGTTCTGCAGTAGCTTACCTACTGTGTAGCTTACTTCTGCTTTTAATCACAGAGAAGGCTTTTATACTTCAGAGGGAACCACATATGACTCATGACAATTTATTATAAGTGTACAACAAATATTTCTCTATCGCTTTCTGGTATGTTGCAATTATAATTGTTTTTTTCTGAATAGAAATACAAACATACGCACAAAACTTGCCAGACTGGATCCTACCAGTGAACTGCCTCTATCATAAATCAAATTAAAAGTACAGTTTACTTCAAAGCTACTTAATGACCAGAAATCATTACTGTTGCTCAATGGTGTACAATTATCTTCTTTTTTAAAAAAAAAAATGTCAGTTACATTGCGTAATATTGAAACACTGGTAAAAATTAACAATGGTTTAAGATTATTTAAAACAAAAGTTTCAGCTGAAGCTAGAATCTCAAAAATCTGAAGAGTCATATTAGCTTTAGCTTTTTTTTTTTAAGTGTATAAAAGATCCCTTTATCTGATGCTATTGACATTTAAACCTTGATTGGATACGTGGCTTCTAAACTCATGTGGAAATCTCAGTCTTTCTATTTAGGTGAATTCTGGAAAATCCTCAGCTGATGATCTTTTATCTATCTACAATTAAAGGTCCACTCTCTATCACAGCAGAGCAGCAATGGAATCAGAACCCAGCTAATTAATAATGATTCAGACCCTCCTGTACAAATCAGTTAAGAGCTAAAGGATTTGGTTGCTGATTGGTAATACTCATTAAGAACATACTGTTGGCTAAAATTACTTTATTGTAAAGGAACCACAATTGAGAAAGTCATTTACAGTTGCATAAATGTTGGAAATATGGAAAGAGAAGTAGTATGGTGGGGAGTCTGGAGAAGGCAGAGAAAAGGGGATGAGAGCTAATGGCTGAAATAATGTGTCATAGCTTGTGAAAGAGGCTGGCAGGGAGAGGGTGGTGGTTGGGAGAACAGCTGAAACTGTGTTTACATAGAGACCAGAGCTGGAATTTACACTCACAGGACCTAAATTTTCCTCTCTTATACGTCATGTTTTGTCTCAGTAAGGCAGAGATTTAATCCTATATTACTTCTCCATTCATTATTGATCTTCACATGGTTTCATGTCTGATGGGTCCTTCTTCACAAGAGTTGAAAAAAAACCACGTTCTGTTAAAAACAAGAACTTGGGTTAAATTCTTGGGACATGTGATGGCTGGAAACAATACATCTCGTGGACCCTGCTAGATGAGCAATCCATCCTTGTGTCTTTGTAAAACTGCTAGAAGAAATACACTATTTTCATACTCTTTTAATGAAAGCTAAGCCACATCCATCAGAAGCCAAGTGAAATGTGAGGAAAAATGTTTTCATCATGCAGAGGCTGTGTTTTTTTCCTTCACTTAAGAATGAAAATAAAACTTACAAGGAATATTCTGTGCAGGGAATATTGATGAAACAAATGCAAAGTATTTCCTCTTGCTAACAGACTTCAGGATGTAATCTGTTTATTTATTCGGAAAACCTGTGTGCCTATGAACCAGCTCCTCCAGCATCAATTCCTCACTACAACTGTCAGCTGCTTTTTAGCACTCGTGGCCCAAAGCCAGAACCAACCTGTTACCCATCAGCATAACGTGGGAATAAATTCACCAGAATGGAAGTGAATCCAGCAGGTTCTCAAGGCTCCAGGAGCATTCAGGCTCTTTTCCCTGTGGATGTTGATTCAAGGATTCATGAAATCCTGGAATACTTTACTTATGGCCTTTTGTTTGGGCTGGGCCACCTCTCAATACACCTTCTGAAGACAGAACAGGGGCTAGAGCAGGGCTCTGATGTAGCCAAAAGAAGAGTCTGCTGTGTGTTCTCTCTTATCTCAGTTGATTTCTTCCATTTAGGAAGAAATTATTTTAATACAGGGCAGACGGATTAGCCAGTCAAGTAGGGCTTGAAGATTAGCTATGACATTGACCTCCCCACTCAAGTATTTGTCATTCCACCAAGAGAAGCTGTTAGCTCATACCTTTGAAGCAGGCAGGGAGAGTCAGGTTGCCATCCACGCATGGGACAGGTACAGTATAGGCACAGGACTTTTCCTTATTCTTGCAGAAGAAGGATACGGTTTCACCATGCTGAATGCCTTCCTTAAGGTCGTTCTGAACTCTTTTCTTCTCACCATTGTATAGTACTACAGCTTTCTTAACTGGTATTTTACATGGTCCTGTAAAACAATCCAGTTATAAGCAATATAGAAGGGTAATCAGAGCTCTGTCTGGAGAAGTGGGTGGATTAGATCACATCAGAAATCTGTACAAGTGACATTTGGGAATGGAAACCAATGTGTCCCACGCACATATAATAAGTTCTGCTAGCATTACAATGATGAAGAAATAGGGTCAAAAATCTTCCTGTGAAAGAAGGAAGATTTTGCTTTGGTAAAATTTCTAATTGCGTTAAATAGGAAGAGGAGAGGAAATAGACAAAATAGAATTACTTTGCTAATTGCTGAAGTCAGCTCACGTACATCATGTCACACAATGTTCAGTGGTGGTCTTTTAGGAAAATTCAGTTTGACATGTGGTTTTGGAGGGTGTATACCTTTACAGGTTGGCTTGGTGGACCAGTTTCCAGTCTTTTCACACCGGGAGTGCCTGGGTCCCTCCAGCACGTAGCCAGCCTGGCAGCCAAAGCTGACACTTTCGTTGTAGTGATAGGTTCTACGGGCAACAAGCTCTAGGAATCCATTTTCTATCCCTGTTGGAGTGGGGCATATCACAACTGCAGTGCAAAGACAAAACAAAAGTGTTATCAGTGTCACGGTTCTAAAAGACACACCATATACTTCAAAAAAACACATAGAACTTGCAGAGGGGTTCATTTCAGCCTCTTGCACAGGAAAACACAGCCATAGGAAAGATCGTTAAAAAAACCAAACAAAATATTACTTCTTTTTAATATGTATTGCAATCTGTGGTTATATCCAGAAACTACTTAAATGTGGCATAGTTTCACTGAAAACAATGGTCCTGTGGACTGAAGGTAAGACTGTCTACTTCTTAGATTAATCCTAGCATGAAGTAGGATGAAATGCTCACTGTGCTGTGGAGGCCAGGCTCTGATTCCCCACTGTGAACTACATTCAGTGGGTTTTGTTTAGATAACCTTTATACCTGCAGCAAATATTGTGTCAATCCTATGTTGCCCATTAGGAATCACCTGGCATTCACAAATCTGACTCCCAGAATAATTCTACTGCCTATTTCCAATAACAATTGTAATTAAGTTTGTTCCTGTAACTTTATATGTACAATTCTAGGGGCTACTTTTAGGTACTGATTAAAGTGAACTCCTTACCCTTGCACTCCGGAATGCTGCTCCAGGTCCCGTTGGCCGTGCAGGTAGCTGTCTCATTCCCAATCAGTGCAAGAGGAGGGACACATTCAAAAAGAATTGTGTCCAGGAAATAAGAAACATTTCCTGGCTTTAGGCGGCGGTAAGAAAGGACTCCAAATTCAGGGAGAGGGGGAGGTGCACAGGTCACCGCTAGAAAAGCACAGCATTCATAGAAATTAAAGATTAAAGATCAAATTACTACTAGAGTCACAGGAGCAACATGCTTAGAACCAAATTAAGCCATACCACCCTTTACAGAAGCTAGCTAACAAAATAAAAGATTAGATTAAAAGTCTCAGAAGCCTTGGAGTATGTAATTCATGGGTTTTGCTATATTTTTCAGACACTATTATGCAGTTACTGCTTTTTCAGTAAAATGTTCATGCAGGACACATTATAACAAACCCATATTTAACAGTTCCAAAGCCATGACAATATCCTCTTTTTATACACAGGGAGAATGAATTTGAGTGGATAAGCATCTTACCTCCAGCTGTAAATAGCATCCCTGATCCTGGCCTTTTGTGCAGACCTTTAAACTCTATTTCTCTCAAACTAGAATCCACATATCTAAAACCAAACATACAGGATCCTTCTTGACTGTTCTTAACCATATTTTGCACACCATTATAGGAAGCCTCTTAATAAAAGAATACACAATTCTGAGCAGTGTAAGGCAATCTTTCTGTAATAAGAGCAAGGACAGAGTAGTTCTTTAGTATTTCAACACGTACGTTGACATTGGGGTACAGTTCCACTCCACTTTCCATCTGCCATGCATTGGCTCGTTCTTGTCCCAACGAGGTTGTAACTGAAAACAAAACAACTTGTTATCAGAAAGCTTAAACATGGAGAAGAATCAAGGTTTTTTTTTTTCCCCAAAAGATGTAAAGGACATTCCTCATAAACACACTTAAGAGTCTTTTTTTTTTTTGCTTTTTCAACTATATAGTCTACCTTATATATTAATTTATACAACAGGTTGATACTGTGGATATAGGCAAGTAGTAAGCACTTATCTGTGATTGCTAATGTACATGTTATGGTTTCTTGGGAAGAACTCCTAGCTAATTATGGCAATTAGGATCAAACTATTGCACAGAACTCGGTGCTCTGAAGAACTAGGGTTGCTGAGGTGCATTATTTTATTTTGATGCCAGATAGCCCAATTTAATTTCCAAACACACTCTAAATGCTTCTTTCCCATCCTCTGTACCTACATTATTAGCACTTACTCTGAGTTTTAAAGAAATATCAATCATGTATCTATCCTTTCAGTATCACATAGCTGAAAACCAGTAAATTATAAGTAGCAAAATTAAATCAAGTCTCATTGATAAGTTTGGTGTCATAGTTGAATTTATTTATTCCTTATCTTGCTCCTGTTTTGCAGAAGAAGGAGTTAGCTGAGGCTGTTGGTACTTCTCAGTGAACTCTAGGGCCTTCCCAGGTAAGCATTGTGTCTTCATTAATTACCCAGGTAAGATGAACTGCATGCTACCATCAAGTATTTCCCTGCATTTACCATAACTATTTTTCTTTAAATGCATTCTCATTTCTAAAGCTACCAAGTAGCCTTGTGTAAAAATGCATTTGCTTTAGGGACCAAATTAGGATTAACCTCATGTTTTAATTTATTGAGCTTGGAAAGGCCTAGAAATAAAATTTTCAGTCTCCAGAGCCTAACAGTATAACAACTTAGATGGAGATTATCTTCTCTCTGCTGTAGGATTTCATCTCATGATGTCGTAAAGAGGATTTAAAAAGCAGGGGAAAGTAGTCCAGAATAAATCTTTGCATAAAATCTCTGTTATTTTGATGGTTTCCCTGTCTGTAAGACATTGATTTGGCATAGCAAAGCTCCAGGATGTTACAGCCAAGACTGAATGGAGGAGAATCACAAGATATGCCTTTTATTTTTAGTTTTGGAAGTCGAGGTGGGGTTTTCTGTGCAGTTCTGTAAGTTCCCTGCCTTGCAGTATTGCAGCAGTTCATGCTAGAAGGTAATATTGTGATTTAGGTTATTTATTTAACAGCAAGAGGAAGGGTATACTTACCCTGGTTCACATGAAAAACTCAGAGAACTCTGATAGTGATTGTCTATAGAATCAATTTTTCCATGTTGCAAGCGTCCAGGATGAGGACATCTCTTTGCTGTTAATCAAAGATTTAAAAAAGGATAATATTACTTCATGAGGCATGAAGTTAAGATAATGGAAACAAGTTGATCATAGTGCCTTTCACATTTGTCCACTCCTGTTTTGTAAGTCGAGCTATTCTCCATTTCTATCAAAACATAGTAGTTTCAAAGCTTTTGTGATTAAATAATGTTTAACATTTGATTGACTGAGGAAAATAACTTCTCTGCAATGAAATGATAAAATGAACAATGAGGGATACAATAAATGCAGGTGTTATCAAGCAGTATATGTTGCTAGGGTGTAAGTACTGAGCCAGCGTAAGGTTCACCTTGTCTGACTCCACTCTCCCTCACCATCCAGGAGCAGACACTTAGGGGAAAGTGTGGGACGTGTCTGGGAAGATCCTCCCCCTGTTACTTGCCCCTTCCCCCCCTCGTGCCCCGTTGTCTGCAGATAAGGAAGGGAAGGAGGGGCAGGTTCTGTGGGTGTCACTCACGCAGGCAGAGCAGCGTGTTGAGCGGCCACTTGCCGGTGGGCAGGCAGGTGTACTTCCTCCGGCCGTTGTTGGGGGCGAACCCGGGCCTGCAGGTGTATTCCACCTCCTCACCCACTTCGTACACACTTTTGTCTACATCGATGGTGGCAAAGAGCACTTCTGGTGGCCTGGAACAGACTGGGGAAAGGAGACGCTTTACAAGAAATTGGGCAGAAAGTTGGAGTTGGTTTTGTTGGGGTTTTTTTGCTCGACTCTCAAGCAGAGGTTTTTTTTCACCCTCTCAAGCAGAGGTTTCTGTATTATCACCAACTATATAGTATGTTCCTGCCACGAGCTAAATGATCCTTCTGTAATCTGTAGGTACATAATTTACTGAGGCAGCTGATGGCTGCTATAAACATTAGCCAGAAAAAAACATTCGTCTTCTCCTCAGCAGCTCTGTCAGTGGCTCTGGTTGGATTTTGTGTCACTTTTTTTTTTTTTTTACTTTTGCTTCAAAATGGATTTATGAAGGTTTTCTGCAAAGTAAGTCAATTGTGCCAAATTATCTTGGATAAAAGAGGGCGAGAGGGACATAGAAGCAAACTAATGCATTTCATTTTTAATCTCAATTAGTTTGATGGAGTCAGCCTGAAATGAGAATATTTTTTTTTTAAATGAAATTTCTTTTGCTCTGGTTTCCCCAAGTTTTCTGTTCAGTGGGGCAAAGGCTCTGTTACATTAGACATCTCTGATTCTCAAAACAGCTTTTACATGTTGACAGCATGAACAACTCATCACCTGGAGAGTGAGAACAGGAGGGGAGCAGTGAGGAGGGAAGAAGGGTGAAGACTCTGCTCCTGCCACGGGCATGGAGAGCG
>NW_008582466.1:0-14648 GCF_000691845.1 Merops nubicus | reverse complement strand
CTGCTGAGTTTGTGGGGAGAGAACAGAGGGTTATGAAGCTCATGCTGTAGAAATGAATGGCAAACAGAGGGAGAGAGTACATGAAATGGTGCCCAGAGCCCTTGGCATGGGGGACAGGAGGAGAGGAGCAAGGCCAGAGCAGTGCCAGGCAGCCCCTGCAGCCGAGGGGAGAGCAGGGAGCTGGGCAGAGGGACGGAGCGAGAGTAACTCCTGGCACATGCAGTGCCCCCTGGCATGCAGGCAACCTGGCTTCCACAACTTCTGACAATATTTCTTCCATCTTCCTCCATTTAAAATGTTTGTATGCAGCAATTCATCTCACCATAGGAAGAGAAAGAGGAAGGAATGGAAGCATGGAAAAAAAAGAGAGGAAATAGCTTCCAGAGAATTCCCCTTAAAACACTTGATCAGAATTGTCTAGAGGCTTTCAACTTGTGTTTTCTTCAGCTTCTCTCATGCACACTTGAGGGTAGCATTGCTATTAGAAGGTAGAAGACACTTACCTTTGGCTGCAAGAGCACAGTGGCTCAGAGCAACGGCGCAGGTGACCAGAGCCAGGGAGAACATGCTGCCAGGCCAGACGCTTCCCGAGCGACCCTCCGACCAGCGTCTCTTCCCTTGGAAATAAAGGCATTGGCAAAAGGGTGGTTACATATTAACTCTTGGTGTTTGTTCCCATCCTAGTAAACAGAAGATAAAAGGTTCCTTGTGTTGCATGTAATAAAGGATGAAACAAGCATCACATGTTGCACTCGTACATAATGCAGGAATTCAAATAGCGATTTCTGCTGGAAACGTCTCCGGGTGTTTCTGCAGAGCATCTCCTCTTGGCACTGATGTTTGGGAAAAAACAGTGTTATCCTCTCAGCATCTTTAGAGGATGAGGATGTTTGGAATACGATATCCGATCTGTCACTGATAAGCTTTTATGTATCACTCAAGCATGTACATTTCTATGTACCAAGGAGTCCTGAGAGTTGTAACAAAGTCTTTTTAGGGTGAAAAGATTAATGTTGGAGTGACATTGGTATTGTCATACACCCCCAGTGATGATGCTGACTTCATACCAGTCTACATTAGGTGTGATCTGGCCTGGTGATGATGTGAAACTTCAGGTTTCAGGAGCCAGTTTGATAAGATTCATGTTGTAAATAAGCATCTTTCAATTAACAGATAAGTAAAAGCACCAGAGACAGGGCTCACAATGCCAGCACTGCAGGGAAAGTGAAGTAATTATTCTGGACTGTGCTTATTTGTGACAAGGAGATCAAACTTTAATCATATTTTTTGGTGGTATAAACACTTGTTTTGGTGCTGTGATTTGGGGGTCATCAAGTCAAAACTCCACAGATATCAGCCAAAGTTCCGATCACTGCAGTTCTCCTAATTTAGCAGATTTTAACTGCAGGAGCATCTGAAGTGCAACCAAAATAACATTTGTGTAATCATTGTTCCACAGTTTGGTGTTTCTAATCTAAGTATCCTCCTCCCCTGCTGACTCACAGCCTGTGAGGGGGAGTGAGGGACATTTGAAGCTCTAACGAGAAGCTAGGTTATGTCAGACTCTGACTGCTGTGATCTTAACTGGTTTGTTTATTTTTGTTTTATAAAGTTTCTCTGTTTATATTTAAAACACAAATTTTAGCCACACCATTAAACAATGAGGAACATGCTATTCTTCTCAGGAAGAAAATGCTCTGAATGTCCTGCTCGAAATATTTACCAGATACTCAGAGCCAAGGGGCAAACTACCACTGCTAAATCAGCAGAAAAAAAATTGACTTCATTTTCTGTATTTACATCTGGTTATCTTTCCATTTGTCACAGCTTGCTTCTTCCTCTTTCTCTACAAAATCTCACAAGTATCTTTTCATCTTCCAACACAGTGCAATGCTATAATAAACTTTCTTGCCTCTGGTTTAAATCCATCCTTAGATCTGCGGGCTGTTTTGTTTACATTCGTTTCTGTGTTTAAAATAGGAAGAGATGGGCACGTTTTTAGTCTTCCAGCGCTGACCATGAGCATTTCTCCCCGTGCTCAGCAGATGGCAGAATGTGCTCTACCATATACCATACAGACACGAGCTGAAAAGTTACTGGACTAATTGAAGACGAAAAAAAAAGGAGTAAAATTATATGCACATTAATTTTTCCATCGATTTTGTGTGTGATAATTTTACTGCTTTTAAAATTGAAAGTAAAACTGAATAATTGTGTGTGAAGCTGAGAGAGGGATGAATATTGAAGTACGCAGGATATTTAAGTGTGCATTTCCCACAACTCCAGAACTGCCAATATTGTGATTCTCTTTGAAAATATGTTTCTCTGCAATAAGAAACAGCAGAATGTATGTTACAAATCACTTTATCTTTCACAGTAGCTGGAGAAGATGTGATTATTACTGTATGGATTCACCTTGGCAGAGCATGGGTAAACCAACCTAGTTCTTTCAGTATTTGCTGATAGTGTGCAGTTATATATATCATCTGAACTCCAAACCACTCCTTTAGCACCTGTGCTGTTTATTACCATAGCTCCTGTAAACTAAAGCATGAAGCAGAATATTCTCTCTTAGAAACAGCAGAATGTATGTTACAAATCACTTTATCTTTCACAGTAGCTGGAGAAGATGTGATTATTACTGTAGGGATTCACCTTGGCAGAGCATGGGTAAACCAACCTAGTTCTTTCAGTATTTGCTGATAGTGTGCAGTTATATATATATCTGAACTCCAGACCACTCCTTTAGCACCTTTGCTGTTTATTACCATAGCTCCTATAAACTAAAGCATGAAGCAGAATTTTCTCTCTTTAGTGACCACATAAACACAGAGCAGACTGATCTCCACTACAACTAGTAGTATATTCTAAGGAAACTAATGGCAGCTGCAAGCAGAGAAAGTAGTGCAAGAGCACCCTGAGGTGCTAGCAGCTCACATGATACATGGAGTATCCATATCACAGCAGTCTCATTGTTATCTGGGTTTGTGCAAGCATAAAGTAGAAGAGGAATGTGCAGGAGGGACGTGACTGAACTGGTTTTGCAGAAGCGGTGTTGCCCAAACGAAAATATGAAGGACAGCAGAGCAGAGATCAAGAGTGTGTGTTTGAGAAGAAGATAGCAATTAAACAATGGAGACTGGCATCACTGCCTGATCACAGTGGTTTCAGTAAGGAATAAGACAGAGGAAGAGGATAAGCCAGCAAAGGCCTTAAAAATGAAAGTAAAAATGGCACATGGAAGAGGAGAAAAAAAGGTAGCAGTGGGATGAAAAAAGAAAAAAGATGATTAAAAGTGTTTGAGAAGAAGATAGCAATTAAACAATGGAGACTGGCATCACTGCCTGATCACAGTGGTTTCAGTAAGGAATAAGACAGAGGAAGAGGATAAGCCAGCAAAGGCCTTAAAAATGAAAGTAAAAATGGCACATGGAAGAGAAGGAGAAAAAAAGGTAATAGTGGGATGAAAAAAGAAAAAAGATGATTAAAAAGAGTCTATGCAGCAGCATTCTTCATTGACATGAGGGTCAGCTGGAGCTGTCATGACAATGGGAAAAGACTCTAATAATCAGGACAGAAGATAATAGGAAGGTAGACAAAGGCTCTCAGACAGGAACTGAGCTCTCCGACAGATATTATGCAGAAAGTTTGCAAGAACTAGACAGGCTGAGGGTCAGTGCAAGGTAACGGTTCCCCAGCTAATGAGCCAGACCTGATGTCCTTCCTCTCATCTGTCTGTCTGCTTCTCTAGGTGATGCTGTCGTTCTCCTGATACTGGAGGATATGTCACACCTCTGACCCTGCCACAGACTTCCTGGCAGTCTGTCCTTCTGGACAACCAGTGTGGGGTCTGCATTACCCACCATTCTCAAGATTTTAGGACTGTTCTTCAACCAGAAAATGCATGATACAGCCACTTCAAGGTGCAGATGTTTCTCAGACCAATAGGAAGATATTGATTAGGGACACTGAGGTAGGATATTAAAGAGAGACCTGAATGTAGTCCTCCCTTACATGCCAGCACCTGCTTCTGAGGCTCTTCTTTCACACTTTGTGGTGCGAAGACTGGCCTTGGGACTGTACCTGCACCAACAATCTCACACTTTTCCCGTGAAGATAAGATATTAATATTCCAGCTCCCTTCACACCTTTCCTTTTGCTTCATGTCAGTCCCTGGGTTTTCATACGTACGCCCATTCCTCCCTCCAGAGCATGGAGAGGTGATGCTCAGGTGGCTAATGGATGTATCTGTGTTCCTCTGCAGGAGCAGGTCTGAAGTCATGGGTCCGGTCATTGCTCTTGCCAAGATAGTTCTAATCATATTTGATCAAAGTTCATTTGTGCCATGCACAAACATTTTTACTGCCTCTACTCAATACATCTAATATTGAAGTGAGTGCTTCGTTGCACTGAAAAGAGAAGAAATGCAAAGTAAGAAGGTAAACTGAGTCATTTTTAGCCTTAAATAAAAAGAATTGCTTTCAGTTCTCAACAAGTTGAGACCATTCCAACTTGTGTATATCAGTTGTTTAATAATTTGGATGTATACATTCCTTATTAGCAAAATATTCAGCCAGCCAGATGCCAAGATCCACTTACAGTGTATTATTTTCCAGTGAAAGTGTATTTTTCATGTGTTTGGAGATGCTGGAAGTAAACACACACTAACAGATACTGACCTGAAAGAATATCTTGGTGACATAAGGAATAAACACTGTCTATATAATTCTTAAAAAGACTGTTTTCACTTAGTAGCACATTTTAGGGTTAAACTGCACTCTTAGTTCCCACTGATGTTTCAGAATGTTCTTTCTGAAGTTAGTGAAATAATTATGATTTTAGTCCTAGACCTTAAATCGCTTTAAGCACTCAGTTTACTGGCAGTGTAGCATTAAAACACCCTATCCTGTATTGATCAGAGATTTCAGAGGGCTGGCACTGACAAATTTCCCAGGTGATAACAGGCCTGTGTTCTCTCACAGAGACGTGAGGGTGGTTTAGTTTTCACACACATTAAACTCACAGTGTACAAAACCAGAGCGTGTTCTAAAGCTACTTCCTCCTCTTCGCCTTCTCATTTCCTGCTCTGAAAACCCAGAGAATCTCTCTCACAGTGCTGCTGTGACCCACATATTGTGAAACAGTCTGTTCCTCTGATAAAAAAAAAAAAAAAAAAAAAGCAAACTGTGTGTAAAAAACCCTGTGTTAAATTTTTTTTTTTTTATTGGGAATGTTAAATTATGAAGCCCTGGGGGCCAATTATTTTCTATGAGTGTTTGAATCTGTGGTGAACAGATCTACAAGGGACAACTTTTGAGATGTTGACATAAAAGCACAGTATGTTTCCACAGACCTTCTCACCCTTTTTTTTTGCCTTGTCCCACATTTTTGCCTTTTCCCTCAGTGCAGATGTAGAGATACACAACTGCATTCGAGGAAGAAGCCAGCCAGGCATTGTATGGAGAGGTCAGAAAAGACAGGGTGCTTTCCAAGCTCAAGCCAAACTGTTTCTTCTCCGTCAAGTTTGAAAGAAAGTTTTCAAGATTCTCTTCATCGTTATTCTTCCATTAAGCCAGATGCCACAGATTTCTGTGGGAGCAGCATCTGACCTTGTTTTTTATATACATACATATGCATTGCCTCAGGTTGTCATCTTGTTTACAGGCTGGAGAGAGTTCAGACCTGGTCAGGATCTGCTGCCAGGTCTCCAAGGACAGCACACTGCTGCAGGATTGCACCCAACATGTTCAGTACATTGAAACTGTCATTAGTGCTTTACCACACTGGGTTCCAGTGGAGCAATCCTGGCTGGTTTTCACCCTGGGATGACTCCATCCCTCCTGATAAAAGATATCTCTGGGTGAACGAGAGCGTTCTGAAACTGCCTGTGCCTCCCTTGGCACATTGCCATAATGCTATCGGAAAGCCCATCTACTGACAGATTTATTTACTGCCATGCTTTGGTTTTCCCAAATGATGGATAAGAGGATCAATAATGAAGAAGTCGTTGGGTATATTCATCCACATTAAAAACTTCATTGAAAAGTGAGCATGTCTAAAAGCAGCCTGGAATCGATGCTCTCTGGCTGCATCCGAGGCGTCCATTGGTGTCACCTAATAAATTGACAGCATCAATCTAGATAGATCCTATGATCACTATTAACCCGTGGATATCATCTGTTAAATTCTTCCTGGGCAGAAGTCCAGAGTGTTCCAGATGAATGAATCTACCTCCTTTGTGATTCAGCTCCTGTACAGTGTAATCAAAAAGTGGATGCTCATCTCCTTTATGATCTAACCCAAAACCTTCACAAGCCAGCCTGAATCTTGTCATTGGCTTCTTTTGGGGCTTTTCTAATTGGACTTTATAGATGTTTTTATACGTGATTTGAATCAATTTATATACAATTAAAAAGGTTAGGGATTTTTTCCCAAATCTTTATTAAATCAGCACAAATAGTTGACTATAATTTTTCCTCCTATGTTTGTAATCTGGTCGTTTTAGCTGATTTACTCCAAAAGGGGGAATTCCTCACTTCACTGTTGACTGACAAGTCTGGAAAAGCTACAAAGTATAGTCTCAGAACTGAAAATTTCAGAAAATGTTTGATCCAGAGGGAAGGCCGTTGAGTTTTACAAGCTGATTTTTAAGAGTGTTCTCGAATATTTAAACCTAAGTGGATGAGTTTAGGGCTAATGCAATAGCAGAGATTCATTTGTCTTGAGCTAGACATTTTTCTAGAAAAATCATGCTGCTGTTGAAGCTTCCTCATACACCTCTCCTGATATGGTCTATGTCTAATGCTCATGACATCGCATTATTCTGTGTCTGGATCCTATTAACAGACTCCCAGTGTACCACAAGTATGGTACTTTTATAGTGTGGGCCATTAGAGAGTAGGAAGATATCAATAAACTAATTTCACTTTGTGACAGCCTCTAATCTCCAGCAATAAAACCAGGGAGAAGCCTTTCTAAGAGGAAGCAGATTTTGAAGAGACCAGTATCAATAACTGGAATCATATTTTCAGAAGGGCTCAAATTCTGTTTAGACAACTAAATGAAGGCCACGCTTTTAGAAGGGCTCACTATTAAAGTTCATTTTTGGTGTATTGGGTTCTTTGGAAAATGGAGCCATCTCTTTTGGTTTCCAGAAGGTCACTCGGCTGCTTTGACAGTCTCCATGTGTGTATAGCTCTAAAAATTTTGATTCTAATGTTGTAATCAGCATCATCATCTAGCCAGGTTTTTCGTGGAGTTTTGCATTTTTTTTGTAGTTTTATGTAAAAATAACAAAAACAAATACTAAAGATCTGTTTTCCTTTATTCATTGCACAAGGAGATTTTTCATTGCACATGGAGACACAAAGATGCCGCCAGCATTTTGGCAACAGAATGAAATAAAATTGCAATCGTTCTAGTGTTGCCAGAACTGATATCAGTGACATTCTCATAAATTTAAATTTTAAAAAGAGAAGATGTCCAGGTGTTTTGGGCAGAATAGATCATGAACATTCTACAAAGTGCAAAATATTTACTATACAAGTTGAAAATGCGCAGAAAGCATCTGGGTATGCTCACTACACATTTTGTTTCTGTTTTTTTCCTTAGCATTGTGGGTGAGGTATCTGATTTTTAAGATTATGTTTTCTGGAAGAAAAGTAATTAATGTTGAAAGAGCATCTGCAGCATTTTACTTATATACAAACAGCAATTCTGAGCTATTAAGGTCACCATACCTTAGTGTTGAAATTGAATGGTATCATGAGACTTAACTTAGCACAACCTAAGGAGATGTTCCCTTGTTATGATATGTATTAGTCCACTAATCTTTTCAGTCTTTAATCCACAATACTGGATTAAAAGACCAAAAATAGTCCCTACTGTCATTAAAAGACAGTTCCTGGGTTTTTCTGGAAAATGAAAATTCCGGTGGGGAGCTGAATGTATGTTAAACGCTAGCAAAGAGGATCTTTCCTTGTGGGATGTCTCTGTGGCAGAGAGGGTTTCCACACTTAATTTTTCAGTTAACTGTCATGTTGGGGTTTTGAAATGTTTGGTTGTTTGGTTTTTTTTAATTAATGTCAGCTTCTTTTCTGCGTCAGTGTTTTCTCTTTTCAGTTCTTCTAAATTAAGCAAATATTTTAAAGCTGAGTTTGTCCAGCCAAACTCATCATTTCAATTATTAGTGTTTCCTTAAGTATAAACATTTGTGTAGAGCACAGACGAACGTGGCTTAATTGGAAATCATACCATTGAAAATTATATTCTGCTTCCTCTACATCAACATGATACAATGGTAGCACAGAAAAAGTAGTGAATATCCTGTATATTCCAGCTGATATGATTTTGTTTCCTCTTGCATTTATTCTCTAGAATAAACCAAATGCAACATGAAGGTTACTATTTCTTGTATATGTGACAAATTATATTCAGCTGTAAAAAATAATTTGAAGTATGATATACATAGTAACTATTTACACCCCATCATCACATGGCAAAATTCGACTCGGCTTACTCTTGCAGAATTATTTTCCCTTTCAACAGAAGATTTGTGGGAATATGGTGAATAATATATACCACACTTTCCTGTTCATACTGAAATTTCACTTTGAATTCAATGTCAGCCAGATGATGTCAGATGGCCCATAATGAGCATGAAGAAACTGTGTGTGTTGTCCTGGTATGTCAGGAGCTATCTGATGCTTGGCATACTGATTTCCTGAAATGGATGTTTTCCAGCAATCAAGTAGTATAAAGTAATTTGCTCTTTGTACCAGTTTAGTGTCAGAAAAGGACACTGCACATTCCATCAGGAAAAGGCTTCAGTACAGTGACTCTGCTTTCCCAACCTTTTGATGGACATATTTTGCTCTTCGAGTGATCATGTATAAACATACCTACAGAATTCCTTTTACCTGCACACTTAAGCCCTAGATAAGCAGCTTCCACTTTTAATGCAAAAAGACCAGAAAAAGTAGGGGGGTTAGGATAACTTTGTGTCAGCTGGTAGTGATACTGTAAATACTTTTTCTTTAAATACAGAAGAAAAGGAAGGCCTCAGGAGTGGTGGTGCTGGTTCAGACAGGGCCCATCTAACCCATCGAGAGTACTCTGTCTCTAACGGGGACCACAGGTGCACACCTAAGAAGAAGCAAACACAGGGCAAGCAGATATGATGCTTCCTCCTAAAGAACCACTTCCTGAGCATCTCCCATTTAGGGAATTTCCTGTGCCAGCTGTGGTCTGTGTTCATTAACATCCCACATTTGTCTCTCGGGGCTTTCTCATTCCCTGAGCCCACATTGGCATCCTGCACCAGTGCTGGTTCTTGTGACTCTTCTGGGCAAGGAATTCCAGGGGCCAGTGGTCCATTGCAAAAACCACCTACTTTGTTTCTTACAAACCTGTGTGCCATGTTTCTCTAAATAAATAATAACAGCTCTCTTGTTCAGTTGGTACAAGAGGGGTTTGTTCTTTTCCCACATTGTTTGAGCTCTTTGTTTGTATTTTGAAGTCTGAGTCTTTCTGCCTTTTATGTGTGTATAGTTGAAGACTGCAAATTTGCTTACACAGGAGAATTGTTCTGATTCACTCAAAAGAATGTGAATTACTTTTTGGAAGAAATACTCAAAATTTTCCAGTGATTGCTGGTGGGAAGGACAAACTCTGCAAAACAACAACAATAAGAAATACTCCAGCTGAGGCAGAAATTTTTATTTATACAACTTAAAAAGAGACAAACCCCATGAAACATCCCGAAGGACCCTGATTGCATTTCAGTGTAGAACAGCATCAAGCTCCGATTCAGCTCTATAACTAGGAGATATTTTACCATGCTCCTCATGCACCTGAGGTATGAGAAAAGAAAGCAATAGGTTGTCACTCAGTATTCTGATGAGAACACTGATATAAAAAAAAAAATTATTTTACTCTCAACGTTCTGTACATCAGCCTTTTATTTCCAATTCTATGGAGAGCTGCTATGAGAATAATTTACAGGCAACTTACAAGCTATCTGCACAGGGAACGGGTTTTGCACCATCTTCAAGGAAACTCAAGCTGAAATAATGGTATCATTTACATGTTGCAAAGGGAAGCAGGGTTTTGCTCATTAGGGTGTATCAATGAGCTACAGTTTGATCCCTGGGAAATGATTAATTTTTATTATATGCCATTTTTTTTTTTCCACAGAATTTTTCAGAAATATATTTTCTGGGACATTTCAACTCTTGCAGGACTTTTTTTCTGTACTTAGTCTCCTTTTTGACTGCATCTTTACACACATTCAAACTTTCACGTTTCACTTTCAAGCTGTCTGTCACATGGAATAATCTAATAATAAAATCTGTCTAATGACCCAGTGATTCCCAACCTGCCATCTGAGTAACTTTGAGGGGAAAAGGGCAGAGAAGAGAATCAGTGTAAATGCAGAAAGACAGAGGTAGAGCTGTGCAGACTGTAACCACAGAGGCAGAAAGACACAGAAAGATGTGGAAACCTGTGTTGATACATAGAGGTGCAAAATGTTTCTACTTCCTTTTCACCACTCAGATAACAGCCATAGAAACACTCACACAAACATATTTAGACATAACAAACACTCAAGTAAATGTATTTATTTCTTTATGTTACCACATCCCACCTTATTCTCATTTTTTGAAACATTCAGGGTACATTGTTGCCAAAGTATCTGGGTAAGAACAATAAACACTTTTGTTATGTCTGCGTAGTAGGATCTGGAAAAAAAACAGGAGTAGTGGATTTTGTCTCCTAATTAATAGCTACTGCTCAAAACATGACAAACAAACTTTTGAAATGGAGCTTCAAAACTGAACTCTGTCAGGGATTTGAAACAAAGGAACAAAGAATATGTTGTGTAGAAAAAGAAATTAGGAAAAAGCAGCTTCTGAATTTTTACTCTAAAGCCTGTGTATTACTTGAAACTGAAAACTGCTTTTCACTTAATTATTAACAATTCCAAGTAGGTATTCTAGTTGCTGGTAGGAATGTCTCCTAAGCTGAGTGTGTGGAAATTCCCTTTGAAGATGAGGCTGGTTGAAGCAAATAATTTTTAGGCAGCGGGTTTGCAACGATCAAGTCATCCTTCCTAAAAGGGCTTTGGAAAATACCTACTTGTTCTGATAACTCTCTAGAAAGGGAAGTGGCTGCAATTTGCTTTGAAATGTGAGGAGAAATTAAGTTGTGAACTTCCTTATAGGTCTCAAGCAGGAAGTCATTCCTGTTTGTTGAATACTTCTTACAATCAGGAAACAATAAAATAGAGGCCACAATTGCCAAAGATTAGTTGATGAAAGTCTTCTCCTCGGCTTTGTGTTTGAGCTGATCTGATGCAGCACATGTAAATAGAGCCAGAACAATACAGACACTTTATTTAGGGGAGAGACACTTTAAATTGCTTTTTGATCAAAAAATGATGCAGGCAGTAGCGTGCTGATCCAGCAGATGAGTAAAAAGAGAAGGCATCTCACAGACAGCAAAATTACTCTAAGAAACTTTTTTTCAAAATGTGCACAGATGCTTGCACTTGCAGACTGGGATGGTATTGATTCAAATATAGAAAGGACTTGAGAAGTTGTGCTTGCTACAGCAATAATCAAATTCTTCAGAGAAAAACTCATAAACCATCCAATGGGAAATTCTATCAAGGATGAGCTCGCTAGGATAGTGTCCCAATATTCATACAGGAGTAAATCTGTTATCAGAAGACCCGACCTTGTAAATGACGCGTTGGGGTCAGGGATTCTAAAGCTGCCTGCCAGGGGGTTGGAAAAGCTGGTACTTTGGTTTAATAACCACGTAGATGCCTCAACACAAACAGTGATAACTCTGACTCCGTGACCAGATGGCCTGGATCAGAAACAAACGGCAAACACTGCCCTAAGCAGAGGAGCAAGCCACGGGCTGCTGGTGGGAACCTGCGTGCTCAGAGCGAGGGGGCAGACATCCTCCCTCCAGTGATCTCCAGAGGAAGGATGAGTTCCTGCATCCCCCACAGGACCTGGGTGCAGAGGAGGAAAAGTGGGTGTCCAAGCAGATAGAAGCCTCCCAGTCAGAGGGTGCTGGTGGTATGACAGCATGTGTCAATGGGACATGATACCCTCACAGTATCTCTGTAAGAGTATCTCAGTCATTGTGAGAACTCTTGGTGTTTCAGGGTGACTCATAAAATCATTAAGGTTGGATCTCTAAGGTCATCAAGTCCAACCATTACCCAACACTACTATGACCATTAAACCATGTCCCCAAGTGTTACATCTATACATTTTTTTAACCCCTCCAGGGATGGGGACTCCAGCTCCTCCCTGGGCAGCCTGGGCCAATAACTCACCACTCTGTCAGGAAAGAAATTCTTCCACACATAAACATATAACCATATATAATGAACATACATAAAGCATACATAAATGTTGTGTATACATAACATGCATCAAATGTTGTGTAAGCGGTGTGCATCCAAAACACAACAGCAGGAGGAGTGATGTTGTACACAGTAAGGGAAGGTGGTTGTGATGGTTTGCCCGCTTGTCAGAGGATTGCTATGCACATGAAAGAGATTATTTTCTCTTGCCTAACATGGATAATCACAATGTACAAATAATTACTAGGTTTGAGATGGAACAGTTGCTTGACAGGGAGAGAGTGAAGTGATCTTAATGTGATTGTGTAGCATCACAACTGGTCTCATCTGGCTCTTCCTGGGGTCTAAAAAAGCAATCAGCAGGTGCTGGAACCAAGAGCGTGGAGAACTCAATGATGTTTCAGCGACCAAATCTTGAGCAGAGTCTCTCTCAGGAAAGAAACTGGAATCTGAAATGATTCAGCAGATTTGTGAGATTTTAAGGAACAACCTAACGTACAGATTGCTGCAGATTGCTATAATGTGAGTTGCATCTGATTCAGATTCCCCAGTTTCAGTAGCTGTGTTTGTAACACAGCACTAAAGGAATAGAAATAAATAAGTTCTGTATTTCTTGATAGAACACTGGATGAGAGTACAAAATGTTTCTTAGTGCTCCTCATGCTTTGGCATAAGCTAATTAGGGCACAAAAATCTATGCCATCTGAAGAGGAAAAAGGGATTTGAAACATGCAGAATAGATAGAAATCAAATTAAAAATAAATATATTTTATGGAATTTCAGATCAACTTTTAAAGTAGTTGCTTGCAAATTAAAAATCCATGAAGTAATGGCTATATGGGAACAGTTTCTAATGCATCTGGCTTGATTCTTGAAGTTTAGAAAAAAAAGCAGGGCTGTCCCTGACATCAGTTCTTTGATGGAATACTGTGGGATAGCAGTGCAGCCAAGCTGCACCCAGAAACTCAGGGTTTAAAATTAAGAATAAGATCATAGTATCCTAGAATCGTTGTGGTTGGAAGAGACCTGCAAAATCATCAAATCCAGCAATTCGCTTGGCACTGCCACGTTCCCACCAGCCCATGTCCCTCAGCACCACATCTCAACAGCTTGGAAACCCCTCCAGGGATGGGGACCCCACCACTGCCCTGGGCAGCCTGGCACAGCCCTGGGCAACCCTCAAGGGGAAAAACTTGTTCCTCATCTGCAACCTCAACCTCCCCTGGGGCAACTTGAGGCTGTTTCCTCTTGTCCTGTCACTTGTTCCTTGGGAGAAGGGACCAAGCCCCACCTGGCTCCAGCCCCCTGTCACGAGGGAGGGGGTCTGTCCTCAGACCCCTTTTCTACAGGCTCAACATCCTGGTGTAACAAGATCATGCGTAACAAGTTATTTCTGCTCTGCGGTGAATGTCCATGTGCACTCTTCCCATCAGGAAATAAGCCTTCATTTGCTTAATTAGCTTGCTTTCATCCTTGTGAAATAAAACATATTACACATGCTTACACAGAATTAACAAGTATGTGGATAGATTGGGGTAGAGGAGTTTGTAACAAGCATCCATTTCCCAGACGTGAAAATTTGTAGCCATGGGAATAACATTTGTTTTAAAAAAAAATATGATTAGGACTTGGGGCTTTTGTTTAGCATATATATTGTGTGCACACAGGGAGCCCTGCTTTATGTGGTGCTTTTCTGCATATATATGGGGATACTGCATAAATTGCTGTATGAGAGGATGTATGTGCTACAGGCAGATAATGTTTCTGTGTCCAGGTACTCGTGAACATTTAGTGTGCAATGTGAATAAATGACAAATGGTTCTATTGTTTTACAGAATATTTTATCACATTGTCAGTGTGAAAACATCGTACAAGTTTTTTTGTGTTTGTTGGTTGCACAATTAGCAAAAAAGACTTGCTAGTGGGTTTCGTACCCCTTTTGCTGAGGGTGTTTCCGTGGTGTGGTAGGTCAGAGGTGCAGGAC
The DNA here is from genome assembly GCF_000691845.1 of Merops nubicus. Lineage (NCBI taxonomy): Eukaryota > Metazoa > Chordata > Aves > Coraciiformes > Meropidae > Merops > Merops nubicus. The sequence continues at coordinate 282 of NW_008582466.1, read as the reverse complement.
ACGCGGCGATGGGGCAGGACAGGGAGCACTCAGCGGGTGCCGTGCGGTGCACCGCGGCTCAGCACGGCCTCAGCTCAGCCTGTCTGCGTTGCTGAGCTGCAGGAAGGGGAAAGGTTTGTGCAGGAGAGCGTCTGGGCTGCACCTTTGTTTTTTGTTGTGGTGGTGGAGCAAGGTGTCTGGCAGCCGGCGCAGGAAGCAGCAGGGCCGGGGTGGTGGCGGGGCTGCCGGTGGCCCCTGTGCCCTCTGTGCCGGGGGGGCACCCGGGCCTGTCACCGGGTCCCC